>NW_024056286.1:0-78395 GCF_013401445.1 Tripterygium wilfordii | reverse complement strand
TGCTAGTTTAGCTTTTTGGATTCGTTTCGTTAGGTAAAGAGCCAATAGACCAAGTTAAGTTTAAAATTGTATGAACTGAAAAACTTGTCTATGCATAGATTGAGCATTCCTAAGCATCAAATGGACCGTTTATACTCTTTCAGTGTTCTTAGAAGTCTTAACTTGCTAGTTTAGCTTTTGGAAAATCGTTTCGTTCGGTAAAGAAGCCAATAGACCAAGTTAAGTTCAGAATTGCACGAACGTGAAAAACTTGTCTATGCATAGAATTGAGCATTCCTAGGGCATCAAAATGGACCGTTATACTCTGTTTAGTGTTCTTAGATATGTCTTAACTTGCTAGTTGAGCTTTTGTACAACGTTATTAGGTAAAGAAGCCAAGAGACCAAGTTAAGTTCAAAATTAGCACGAAACGTGGAAAAACTTGTCCATGTTTAGGATGTATGGCACCACAAGAGGGGGGGGGGGGTGAATTGTGTCCTTAGTCAAATTTAGACTAGGTCACTCCCTTTTTTCGGTTTCAATGAATTCTATCAAATTTCAACCCTAAGCGGAAGCTAAATACCAATTAATTCTAGTGTATATGTATATGAGTCAAGGAGACAATCAATTTAAACAAACTTGAACTAGCAACCTAAATATCCAGTTCAAGTATGTATGATTGATAATGCAATGCTAATTGAAATTGCTGGAAAGTAAAGAGGCAAGAGATTTATAGTGGTTCGGCTTAACCCAAGCCTACTCCACTCCCAAAGTCCCACTTGGGAATTTCCAAACACTCCAATATGGCTTGTTCAACCGAGTCAAGCGGAACTCTTACAACCGATGTTTTTGTAGCTCAAACACCAAACTCTACACACAGTGTGGTTTGTAGCTCACCACACCAAACTCTACACGCCGTGTGGTTTGTAGCTCACCACACTAACTTATCAATAATACACCTCGGTCTCACCGAGAACCAAATCAACAAGTTGAATTCTCAAATAGGCTCTTTATGGCAGCCGGTAGAGAAGTAGTTTAAGCTCAAGGTATGGCTCTTTGATAGCTAGATATGGAAGTGTTTAGGCTCAAATGTGGCTCATTATGTTCTGGAAATCAGATTGTGCAAGCAAGAAATGCTCTTGAGGAAATAAGAATCTGGTAAGAAGGCTCAGAGTAACAATAAAGCTTTACTTGGCTAGTGTGTATGATCTCTCTTCAAAATCAGTATGTAATCAAGGAATGAATGAGGAAAGAAAAAGCTTAGAGATGAAGAACACTTAAGAGAGAAAGAGTAATTTTCGGCCAATATATGCACCATAGACAAAGAGTTAGTTTTTATAGAAAATTGTGGAGTGTAATCTCATGAAATGAGGGCCATTGGATTGATATGAAAGATATGGACCCTTGGATCATTAGAGACGTTAGAAGGCTTAGAGAAGTGTGAAAATGTTTACAACAAGTCTCTTTTGGTAGGAAGAAATAATGGCTTTTGGATGGATATAGACTTTGGAGGCATCTTGGAAGATACAACAATTGACTTGAGAAAAGTTTGTCTTTTAGGTGGAGTAAATCATGGCTTTTGGATGGATATAGACTTTAGAGGCCACCTTGAAAGATACAACAATTGACTTGAGAAAAGTTTGTCTCTTAGGTGGAATAAATGATTGGTCTTTGGATCAAATGAAGATTCAATTTTGGCCATAGGATGTAAAGTAGGAGAGATAAGAATAAAGCTTGAATCTTTGGCCATTGGATTAAAATGTGATTTTGATGTAGAGAGAATATGATCCATTGGATGTGGAGTGTCTTGGTGGGAAATAGAAATGGTTTTGAAATAAAGCTTCCCACACATGTGAAGAGAAAAACTTGTCATAAGACTTGTTATACCTCTTGTCTCCTCCTTTCAAATTAACTTTTCCTTCTCTTCTCTTTTTGGCTCCAAGTCTTCTAGTTAAGATGTAACTATGGTTAACTTGTCTTCTTTGCCATGTCAACAATGCCATGTCATTAATGCCATGTCAACAATGCCATGTCAGCTGCCACGTCACGTCCGTCGATTCTGACTTTGACTAGAAAGTTAATTTTGCTTCAATTGATCCCAATTAAGCTTCAAGACATCTTTGGCAAAACTTGATTATGTTGACCACGAAATTGACTTTCTTAATCATGTTTGACACTGATTAAGTCTTCATTACAGTTCGGTTAAGGTCACCATGTTGATACATGGCCAACTTGATCATCCTACACACAATTAAACTCAAGACATGCTATGTAAACCCTTTTAGGATTTCTTGCAATTAGTTCATGATAGTTCAATAATCAAATCATCAAATAAGCACAATTGAACTAGTTTAATATAAGTCTTGAATTCCTAAACTAATCAAGTAGGCATATGCACCTAGGTTTCTCAATACAATCAATAGATCAAAGTTCAATCAAAACATGCCGTTGTAATCACTGAAACATATATTCAACAGTCCATGCATAGAATTGAGCTTTCCTGAGACATCAAAATGGACCGTTATACTCTCTTTAGTGTTCTTAGAAGTCTTAACTTGCTAGTTTAGCTTTTGGATATCGTTTCGTTAGGTAAAGAAGCCAGTAGACCAAGTTAAGTTTAAAATTGTATGAAACGTGAAAAACTTGTCTATGCATAGAATTGAGCATTCCTAAGGCATCAAAATGGACCGTTATACTCTATTCAGTGTTCTTAGAAGTCTTAACTTGCTAGTTTAGCTTTTGGAAATCGTTTCGTTACGTAAAGAAGCCAATAGACCAAGTTAAGTTCAAAATTGCACGAAACGTGAAAAACTTGTCTATGCATAGAATTGAGCATTCCTAGGGCATCAAAATGGACCGTTATCCTCTGTTTAGTGTTCTTAGAAGTCTTAACTTGCTAGTTTAGCTTTTGGACATCGTTTCGTTAGGTAAAGAAGCCAATAGACCAAGTTAAGTTCATAATTGCACGAAACGTGAAAAACTTGTCTATGCATAGAATTGAGCATTCCTAGGGCATCAAAATGGACCGTAATACTCTATTTAGTGTTCTTAGAAGTCTTAACTTGCTAGTTTAGCTTTTGGATATCGTTTCGTTAGGTAAAGAAGCCAATAGACCAAGTTAAGTTTAAAATTGTATGAAACGTGAAAAACTTGTCTATGCATAGAATTGAGCATTCCTAAGGCATTAAAATGGACCGTTATACTCTATTCAGTGTTCTTAGAAGTCTTAACTTGCTAGTTTAGCTTTTGGAAATCGTTTCGTTCGGTAAAGAAGCCAATAGACGAAGTTAAGTTCAAAATTGCACGAAACGTGAAAAACTTGTCTATGCATAGAATTGAGCATTCCTAGGGCATCAAAATGGACCGTTATACTCTGTTTAGTGTTCTTTGAAGTCTTAACTTGCTAGTTTAGCTTTTGGACAACGTTTATTAGGTAAAGAAGCCAATAGACCAAGTTAAGTTCAAAATTGCACGAAACGTGAAAAACTTGTCCATGCAAAGAATTGAGCTTTCCTGAGACATCAAAATAGACCGTTATACTCTATTTAGTGTTCTTAGAAGTCTTAACTTGCTAGTTTAGCTTTTGGATATCGTTTCGTTAGGTAAAGAAGCCAGTAGACCAAGTTAAGTTTAAAATTGTATGAAACGTGAAAAACTAGTCTATGCATAGAATTGAGCATTCCTAAGGCATCAAAATGGACCGTTATACTCTATTCAGTGTTCTTAGAAGTCTTAACTTGCTAGTTTAGCTTTTGGAAATCGTTTCGTTACGTAAAGAAGCCAATAGACCAAGTTAAGTTCAAAATTGCACGAAACGTGAAAAACTTGTCTATGCATAGAATTGAGCATTGCTAAGGCATCAAAGTGGACCGTTATACTCTATTTAGTGTTCTTAGAAGTCTTAACTTGCTAGTTTAGCTTTTGGACATCGTTTCGTTGCGTAAAGAAGCCAATAGACCAAGTTAAGTTCAAAATTACACGAAACGTGAAAAACTTGTCTATGCATAGAATTGAGCATTCCTAAGGCGTCAAAATGGACCGTTATACTCTATTTAATGTTCTTAGAAGTCCTAACTTGCTCGTTTAGCTTTTGGACAACGTTTCGTTAGGTCAAGAAGCCAATAGACCAAGTGAAGTTTAAAATTGCACAAAATGTGAAAAACTTGTCTCTGCATAGAATTGAGCATTCCTAAGGCATCAAAATGGACCGTTATACTTTATTTAGTGTTCTTAGACGTCTTAACTTGCTAGTTTAGCTTTTGGACATCGTTTCGTTGGGTAAAGAAGCCAATAGAGCAAGTTAAGTTCAAAATTACACAAAACGTGAAAAACTTGCCTATGCATAGAATTGAGCATTCCTAAGGCGTCAAAATGGACCGTTATACTCTATTTAGTGTTCTTAGAAGTCTTAACTTGCTAGTTTAGCTTTTGGACAACGTTTCGTTAGGTAAAGAAGCCAATAGACCAAGTTAAGTTCAAAATTGCACGAAACGTGAAAAACTAATCTATGCATAGAATTAAGCATTCGTAAGGCATCAAAATGGACCTATATACTCTATTTAGTGTTCTTAGAAGTCTTAACTTGCTAGTTTAGCTTTTGTACATGGTTTGTTAGGTAAAGAAGCCAATAGACCAAGTTAAGTTCAAAATTGCACGAAACATGGAAAACTTGCGCATGCATAGAATTGAGCATTCCTAAGGCATCAAAATAGACCGTTATACTCTATTTAGCATTCTTAGAAGTCTTAACTTGCTAGTTTAGCTTTTGGACAACGTTTCGTTAAGTAAAGAAGCCAATAGACCAAGTTAAGTTCAAAATTGCACGAAACGTGAAAAACTTGTCTATGCATAGAATTGAGCATTCCTAGGGCATCAAAATGGACCGTAATACTCCATTTAGTGTTCTTAGAAGTCTTAACTTGCTAGTTTAGCTTTTGGATATCGTTTCGTTAGGTAAAGAAGCCAACAGACCAAGTTAAGTTTAAAATTGTATGAAACGTGAAAAACTTGTCTATGCATAGAATTGAGCATTCCTAAGGCATCAAAATGGACCGGTATACTCTATTCAGTGTTCTTAGAAGTCTTAACTTGCTAGTTTAGCTTTTGGAAATCGTTTCGTTCGGTAAAGAAGCCAATAGACCAAGTTAAGTTCAAAATTGCACGAAACGTGAAAAACTTGTCTATGCATAGAATTGAGCATTCCTAGGGCATCAAAATGGACCGTTATACTCTGTTTAGTGTTCTTAGAAGTCTTAACTTGCTAGTTTAGCTTTTGGACAACGTTTATTAGGTAAAGAAGCCAATAGACGAAGTTAAGTTCAAAATTGCACGAAACGTGAAAAACTTCTCCATGCATGGAATTGAGCTTTCCTGAGGCATCAAAATGGACCGTTATACTCTATTTAGTGTTCTTAGAAGTCCTAACTTTCTAGTTTAGCTTTTGTACATCGTTTCGTTAGGTAAAGAAGCCAATAGACGAAGTTAAGTTCAAAATTGCACAAAACATGGAAAACTTGCGCATGCATAGAATTGAGCATTCCTAAGGCATCAAAATAGACCGTTATACTCTATTTAGTGTTCTTAGAAGTCTTAACTTTCTAGTTTAGCTTTTGGATATCGTTTCGTTAGGTAAAGAAGCCAATAGACCAAGTTAAGTTTAAAATTGTATGAAACGTGAAAAACTTGTCTATGCATAGAATTGAGCATTCGTAAGGCATCAAAATGGACCGTTATACTCTATTCAGTGTTCTTAGAAGTCTTAACTTTCTAGTTTAGCTTTTGGAAATCGTTTCGTTACATAAAGAAGCCAATAGACCAAGTTAAGTTCAAAATTGCACGAAACGTGAAAAACTTGTCTATGCATAGAATTGAGCATTTCTAAGGCATCAAAGTGGACCGTTATACTCTATTTAGTGTTCTTAGAAGTCTTAACTTGCTAGTTTAGCTTTTGGACATCGTTTCGTTGGGTAAAGAAGCCAATAGACCAAGTTAAGTTCAAAATTACACGAAACGTGAAAAACTTGTCTATGCATAGAATTGAGCATTCCTAAGGCGTCAAAATGGACCGTTATACTCTATTTAATGTTCTTAGAAGTCTTAACTTGCTCGTTTAGCTTTTGGACAACGTTTCGTTAGGTCAAGAAGCCAATAGACCAAGTTAAGTTTAAAATTGCACGAAATGTGAAAAACTTGTCTATGCATAGAATTGAGCATTCCTAAGGCATCAAAATGGACCGTTATACTCTATTTAGTGTTCTTAGACGTCTTAACTTGCTAGTTTAGCTTTTGGACATCGTTTCGTTGGGTAAAGAAGCCAATAGACCAAGTTAAGTTCAAAATTACACGAAACGTGAAAAACTTGCCTATGCATAGAATTGAGCATTCCTAAGGCGTCAAAATGGACCGTTATACTCTATTTAGTGTTCTTAGAAGTCTTAACTTGCTAGTTTGGCTTTTGGACAACGTTTCGTTCGGTGAAGAAGCCAATAGACCAAGTGAAGTTCAAAATTGCACGAAACGTGAAAAACTAATCTATGCATAGAATTGAGCATTCCTAAGGCATCAAAATGGACCGTTATACTCTATTTAGTGTTCTTAGAAGTCTTTACTTGCTAGTTTAGCTTTTGTACATGGTTTGTTAGGTAAAGAAGCCAATAGACTAAGTTAAGTTCAAAATTGCACGAAACATGGAAAACTTGCGCATGCATAGAATTGAGCATTCCTAAGGCATCAAAATAGACCGTTATACTCTATTTAGCATTCTTAGAAGTCTTAACTTGCTAGTTTAGCTTTTGGACAACGTTTCGTTAGGTAAAGAAGCCAATAGAACAAGTTAAGTTCAAAATTGCACGAAACGTGAAAAACTTGTCTATGCATAGAATTGAGCATTCCTAGGGCATCAAAATGGACCGTAATACTCTATTTAGTGTTCTTAGAAGTCTTAACTTGCTAGTTTAGCTTTTGGATATCGTTTCGTTAGGTAAAGAAGCCAATACACCAAGTTAAGTTTAAAATTGTAGGAAACGTGAAAAACTTGTCTATGCATAGAATTGAGCATTCCTAAGGCATCAAAATGGACCGTTATACTCTATTCAGTGTTCTTAGAAGTCTTAACTTGCTAGTTTAGCTTTTGGAAATCGTTTCGTTCGGTAAAGAAGCCAATAGACCAAGTTAAGTTCAAAATTGCACGAAACGTGAAAAACTTGTCTATGCATAGAATTGAGCATTCCTAGGGCATCAAAATGGACCGTTATACTCTGTTTAGTGTTCTTAGAAGTCTTAACTTGCTAGTTTAGCTTTTGGACAACGTTTATTAGGTAAAGAAGCCAATAGACGAAGTTAAGTTCAAAATTCCACGAAACGTGAAAAACTTGTCCGTGCATAGAATTGAGCTTTCCTGAGGCATCAAAATGGACCGTTATACTCTATTTAGTGTTCTTAGAAGTCTTAACTTGCTAGTTTAGCTTTTGGATATCGGTTCGTTAGGTAAAGAAGCCAGTAGACCAAGTTAAGTTTAAAATTGTATGAAACGTGAAAAACTTGTCTATGCATAGAATTGAGCATTCCTAAGGCATCAAAATGGACCGTTATACTCTATTCAGTGTTCTTAGAAGTCTTAACTTGCTAGTTTAGCTTTTGGAAATCGTTTCGTTAGGTAAAGAAGCCAATAGACCAAGTTAAGTTCAAAATTGCACGAAACGTGAAAAACTTTTCTATGCATAGAATTGAGCATTCCTAACGCATCAAAATGGACCGTTATACTCTATTTAGTGTTCTTAGAAGCCTTAACTTGCTAGTTTAGCTTTTGGATATCGTTTCGTTAGGTAAAGAATCCAGTAGACCAAGTTAAGTTCAAAATTCCACGAAACGTGAAAAACTTGTCCGTGCATAGAATTGAGCTTTCCTGAGGCATCAAAATGGACCGTTATACTCTATTTAGTGTTCTTAAAAGTCCTAACTTGCTAGTTTAGCTTTTGGATATCGTTTCGTTAGGTAAAGAAGCCAGTAGACCAAGTTAAGTTTAAAATTGTATGAAACGTGAAAAACTTGTCTATGCATAGAATTGAGCATTCCTAAGGCATCAAAATGGACCGTTATACTCTATTCAGTGTTCTTAGAAGTCTTAACTTGCTAGTTTAGCTTTTGGAAATCGTTTCGTTAGGTAAAGAAGCCAATAGACCAACTTAAGTTCAAAATTGCACGAAACGTGAAAAACTTGTCTATGCATAGAATTGAGCATTCCTAAGGCATCAAAATGGACCGTTATACTCTATTTAGTGTTATTAGAAGTCTTAACTTGCTAGTTTAGCTTTTGGACAACGTTTCGTTAGCTAAAGAAGCCAATAGACCAAGTTAAGTTCAAAATTGCACGAAACGTGAAAAACTAATCTATGCATAGAATTGAGCATTCCTAAGGCATCAAAATGGACCGTTATACTCTATTTAGTGTTCTTAGAAGTCTTAACTTGCTAGTTTAGCTTTTGTACATCGTTTCGTTAGGTAAAGAAGCCAATAGACCAAGTTAAGTTCAAAATTGCACGAAACATGGAAAACCTGCGCATGCACAGAATTGAGCATTCCTAAGGCATCAAAATAGACCGTTATACTCTATTTAGTGTTCTTAGAAGTCTTAACTTGCTAGTTTAGCTTTTGGATATCGTTTCGTTAGGTAAAGAAGCCAATGGACCAAGTTAAGTTTAAAATTGTATGAAACGTGAAAAACTTGTCTATGCATAGAATTGAGCATTCCTAAGGCATCAAAATGGACCGTTATACTCTATTCAGTGTTCTTAGAAGTGTTAACTTGCTAGTTTAGCTTTTGGAAATCGTTCGGTTCGGTAAAGAAGCCAATAGACCAAGTTAAGTTCAAAATTGCACGAAACGTGAAAAACTTGTCTATGCATAGAATTGAGCATTCCTAGGGCATCAAAATGGACCGTTATACTCTGTTTAGTGTTCTTAGAAGTCTTAACTTGCTAGTTTAGCTTTTGGACAACGTTTATTAGGTAAAGAAGCCAATAGACGAAGTTAAGTTCAAAATTGCACGAAACGTGAAAAACTTGTCCATGCATGGAATTGAGCTTTCCTGAGGCATCAAAATGGACCGTTATACTCTATTTAGTGTTCTTAGAAGTCCTAACTTGCTAGTTTAGCTTTTGGATATCGTTTCGTTAGGTAAAGAAGCCAGTAGACCAAGTTAAGTTTAAAATTGTATGAAACGTGAAAAACTTGTCTATGCATAGAATTGAGCATTCCTAAGGCATCAAAATGGACCGTTATACTCTATTCAGTGTTCTTAGAAGTCTTAACTTGCTAGTTTAGCTTTTGGAAATCGTTTCGTTAGGTAAAGAAGCCAATAGACCAAGTTAAGTTCAAAATTGCACGAAACGTGAAAAACTTGTGTATGCATAGAATTGAGCATTCCTAAGGCATCAAAATGGACCGTTATACTCTCTTTAGTGTTATTAGAAGTCTTAACTTGCTAGTTTAGCTTTTGGACAACGTTTCGTTAGCTAAAGAAGCCAATAGACCAAGTTAAGTTCAAAATTGCACGAAACGTGAAAAACTAATCTATGCATAGAATTGAGCATTCCTAAGGCATCAAAATGGACCGTTATACTCTATTTAGTGTTCTTAGAAGTCCTAACTTGCTAGTTTAGCTTTTGTACATCGTTTCGTTAGGTAAAGAAGCCAATAGACCAAGTTAAGTTCAAAATTGCACGAAACGTGAAAAACTTGTCTATGCATAGAAGTTGAGCATTCCTAAGGCATCAAAATGGACTGTTATACTCTATTTAGTGTTCTTAGAAGTCTTAACTTGCTAATTTAGCTTTTGGACATCGTTTCGTTAGGGTAAAGAAGCCAATAGACCAAGTTAAGTTCAAAATTGTACGAAACTATGAAAAACTTGTCTATGCATAGAATTGAGCATTGCTAAGGCATCAAAGTGGACCGTTATACTCTATTTAGTGTTCTTAGAAGTCTTAACTTGCTAATTTAGCTTTTGGACATCGTTTCGTTGGGTAAAGAAGCCAATAGACCAAGTTAAGTTCAAAATTACACGAAACGTGAAAAACTTGCCTATGCATAGAATTGAGCATTCCTAAGGCGTCAAAATGCACCATTATACTCTATTTAGTGTTCTTAGAAGTCTTAACTTGCTAGTTTAGCTTTTGGACATCGTTTCGTTAGGTAAAGAAGCCAATAGACCAAGTTAAGTTCAAAATTGCACGAAACGTGAAAAACTTGTCTATGCATAGAATTGAGCATTCCTAAGGCGTCAAAATGGACCGTTATACTCTATTTATTGTTCTTAGAAGTCTTCACTTGCTCGTTTAGCTTTTGGACAACGTTTCGTTAGGTCAAGAAGCCAATAGACCAAGTTAAGTTTAAAATTGCACGAAATGTGAAAAACTTGTCAATGCATAGAATTGAGCATTCCTAAGGCATCAAAATGGACCGTTATACTCTATTTAGTGTTCTTAGAAGTCTTAACTTGCTAATTTAGCTTTTGGACATCGTTTCGTTGGGTAAAGAAGCCAATAGACCAAGTTAAGTTCAAAATTACACGAAACGTGAAAAACTTGCCTATGCATAGAATTGAGCATTCCTATGGCGTCAAAATGCACCATTATACTCTATTTAGTGTTCTTAGAAGTCTTAACTTGCTAGTTTAGCTTTTGGACATCGTTTCGTTAGGTAAAGAAGCCAATAGACCAAGTTAAGTTCAAAATTGCACGAAACGTGAAAACTTGTCTATGCATAGAATTGAGCATTCCTAAGGCATCAACATGGACCGTTATACTCTGTTTAGTGTTCTTAGAAGTCTTAACTTGTTAGTTTAGCTTTTGTACATGGTTTGTTAGGTAAAGAAGCCAATAGACCAAGTTAAGTTCAAAATTGCACGAAACATGGAAAACTTGCGCATGCAGAGAATTGAGCATTCCTAAGGCATCAAAATAGACCGTTATACTCTATTTAGCATTCTTAGAAGTCTTAACTTGCTAGTTTAGCTTTTGGACAACGTTTCGTTAGGTAAAGAAGCCAATAGACCAAGTTAAGTTCAAAATTGCACGAAACGTGAAAAACTTGTCTATGCATAGAATTGAGCATTCCTAGGGCATCAAAATGGACCGTAATACTCTATTTAGTGTTCTTAGAAGTCTTAACTTGCTAGTTTAGCTTTTGGATATCATTTCGTTAGGTAAAGAAGCAAATAGACCAAGTTAAGTTCAAAATTGCACGAAACGTGAAAAACTTGTCTATGCATAGAATTGAGCATTCCTAGCGCATCAAAATGGACCGTTATACTCTGTTTAGTGTTCTTAGAAGTCTTAACTTGCTAGTTTAGCTTTTGGTCAACGTTTATTAGGTAAAGAAGCCAATAGACGAAGTTAAGTTCAAAATTGCACGAAACGTGAAAAACTTGTCCATGCATAGAATTGAGCTTTCCTGAGGCATCAAAATGGACCGTTATACTCTATTTAGTGTTCTTAGAAGTCTTAACTTGCTAGTTTAGCTTTTGGATACCGTTTCGTTAGGTAAAGAAGCCAGTAGACCAAGTTAAGTTTAAAATTGTATGAAACGTGAAAAACTTGTCTATGCATAGAATTGAGCATTCCTGAGGCATCAAAATGGACCGTTATACTCTATTCAGTGTTCTTAGAAGTCTTAACTTGCTAGTTTAGCTTTTGGAAATCGTTTCGTTAGGTAAAGAAGCCAGTAGACCAAGTTTAGTTCAAAATTGCACGAAACGTGAAAAACTTATCTATGCATAGAATTGGGCATTCCTAAGGCATCAAAATAGACCGTTATACTCTATTTAGTGTTCTTGGAAGTCTTAACTTGCTAGTTTAGCTTTTGGACAACGTTTCGTTAGGTAAAGAAGCCAATAGACCAAGTTAAGTTCAAAATTGCACGAAACGTGAAAAACTAATCTATGCATAGAATTGAGCATTCCTAAGGCATCAAAATGGACCGTTATACTCTATTTAGTGTTCTTAGAAGTCCTAACTTGCTAGTTTAGCTTTTGTACATCGTTTCGTTAGGTAAAGAAGCCAATAGACCAAGTTAAGTTCAAAATTGCACGAAACGTGAAAAACTTGTCTATGCATAGAGTTGAGCATTCCTAAGGCATAAAAATGGACTGTTATACTCTATTTTGTGTTCTTAGAAGTCTTAACTTGCTAATTTAGCTTTTGGACATCGTTTCGTTGGGTAAAGAAGCCAATAGACCAAGTTAAGTTCAAATTTGTACGAAATATGAAAAACTTGTCTATGCATAGAATTGAGCATTCCTAAGGCATCAAAATGGACCGTTATACTCTATTTAGTGTTATTAGAAGTCTTAACTTGCTAGTTTAGCTTTTGGACAACGTTTCGTTAGCTAAAGAAGCCAATAGACCAAGTTAAGTTCAAAAATGCACGAAACGTGAAAAACTAATCTATGCATAGAATTGAGCATTCCTAAGGCATCAAAATGGACCGTTATACTCTATTTAGTGTTCTTAGAAGTCTTAACTTGCTAGTTTAGCTTTTGGACAACGTTTCGTTAGGTAAAGAAGCCAATAGACCAAGTTAAGTTCAAAATTGCACGAAACGTGAAAAACTTGTCTATGCATAGAATTGAGCATTCCTAAGGCATCAACATGGACCGTTATACTCTGTTTAGTGTTCTTAGAAGTCTTAACTTGCTAGTTTAGCTTTTGGACATCGTTTCGTTAGGTAAAGAAGCCAATAGACCAAGTTAAGTTCAAAATTGCACGAAACGTGAAAAACTTGTCTATGCATAGAATTGAGTATTCCTAAGGCATCAACATGGACCGTTATACTCTGTTTAGTGTTCTTAGAAGTCTTAACTTGCTAGTTTAGCTTTTGTACATGGTTTGTTAGGTAAAGAAGCCAATAGACCAAGTTAAGTTCAAAATTGCACGAAACATGGAAAACTTGCGCATGCATAGAATTGAGCATTCCTAAGGCATCAAAATAGACCGTTATACTCTATTTAGCATTCCTAGAAGTCTTAACTTGCTGGTTTAGCTTTTGGACAACGTTTCGTTAGGTAAAGAAGCCAATAGACCAAGTTAAGTTCAAAATTGCACGAAACGTGAAAAACTTGTCTATGCATAGAATTGAGCATTCCTAGGGCATCAAAATGGACCGTAATACTCTATTTAGTGTTCTTAGAAGTCTTAACTTGCTAGTTTAGCTTTTGGATATCGTTTCGTTAGGTAAAGAAGCAAATAGACCAAGTTAAGTTCAAAATTGCACGAAACGTGAAAAACTTGTCTATGCATAGAATTGAGCATTCCTAGCGCATCAAAATGGACCGTTATACTCTGTTTAGTGTTCTTAGAAGTCTTAACTTGCTAGTTTAGCTTTTGGATATCGTTTCGTTAGGTAAAGAAGCCAGTAGACCAAGTTAAGTTTAAAATTGTATGAAACGTGAAAAACTTGTCTATGCATAGAATTGAGCATTCCTAAGGCATCAAAGTGGACCGTTATACTCTATTTACTGTTCTTAGAAGTTTTAACTTGCTCGTTTAGCTTTTGGACAACGTTTCATTAGGTAAAGAAGCCAATAGACCAAGTTAAGTTCAAAATTGCACGAAACGTGAAAAACTTATCTATGCATAGAATTGAGCATTCCTAAGGCATCAAAATGGACCGTTATACTCTATTTAGTGTTCTTAGAAGTCTTAACTTGCTAGTTTAGCTTTTGGACATCGTTTCGTTAGGTAAAGAAGCCAATAGACCAAGTTAAGTTCAAAATGGCACGAAACATGAAAAACTTGCCATGCATAGAATTGAGCATTCCTAAGGCATCAAAATAGACCGTTATACTCTTTTTAGTGTTCTTGGAAGTCTTAACTTTCCAGTTTAGCTTTTGGACAACGTTTCGTTAGGTAAAGAAGCCAATAGACCACGTTAAGTTCAAAATTGCACGAAACGTGAAGAACTTGTCTATGCATAGAATTGAGCATTCCTAAGGCATCAAAATGGACCGTCATACTCTATTTACTGTTCTTAGAAGTCTTAACTTGCTAGTTTAGCTTTTGGACATCGTTTCGTTAGGTAAAGAAGCCAATAGACCAAGTTAAGTTCAAAATGGCACGAAACATGAAAAACTTGCCATGCATAGAATTGAGCATTCCTAAGGCATCAAAATAGACCGTTATACTCTTTTTAGTGTTCTTGGAAGTCTTAACTTTCCAGTTTAGCTTTTGGACAACGTTTCGTTAGGTAAAGAAGCCAATAGACCACGTTAAGTTCAAAATTGCACGAAACGTGAAGAACTTGTCTATGCATAGAATTGAGCATTCCTAAGGCATCAAAATGGACCGTTATACTCTATTTACTGTTCTTAGAAGTCTTAACTTGCTCGTTTAGCTTTTGGACAACGTTTCATTAGGCAAAGAAGCCAATAGACCAAGTTAAGTTCAAAATTACACGAAACGTGAAAAACTTATCTATGCATAGGATTGAGCATTCCTAAGGCATCAAATTGGACCGTTATACTCTATTTAGTGTTCTTAGAAGTCTTAACTTGCTAGTTTAGCTTTTGGACATCGTTTCGTTAGGTAAAGAAGCCAATAGACCAAGTTAAGTTCAAAATTGCACGAAACGTGAAAAACTTATCTATGCATAGAATTGAGCATTCCTAAGGCATCAAAATAGACCGTTATACTCTATTTAGTGTTCTTGGAAGTCTTAACTTGCTAGTTTAGCTTTTGGACAACGTTTCGTTAGGTAAAGAAGCCAATAGACCAAGTTAAGTTCAAAATGGCACGAAACGTGAAAAACTTGTCTATGCATAGAATTGAGCATTCCTAAGGCATCAAAATGGACCGTTATACTCTATTTAGTGTTCTTAGAAGTCTTAACTTGCTAGTTTAGCTTTTGCACAACGTTTTGTTAGGTAAAGAAGCCAATAGACCAAGTTAAGTTCAAAATTGCACGAAACGTGAAAAACTTATCTATGCATAGAATTGAGCATTCCTAAGGCATCAAAATGGACCGTTATACTCTATTTAGTGTTCTTAGAAGTCTTAACTTGCTAGTTTAGCTTTTGGACATCGTTTCGTTAGGTAAAGAAGCCAATAGACCAAGTTAAGTTCAAAATGGCACGAAACATGAAAAACTTGCCATGCATAGAATTGAGCATTCCTAAGGCATCAAAATAGACCGTTATACTCTTTTTAGTGTTCTTGGAAGTCTTAACTTTCCAGTTTAGCTTTTGGACAACGTTTCGTTAGGTAAAGAAGCCAATAGACCACGTTAAGTTCAAAATTGCACGAAACGTGAAGAACTTGTCTATGCATAGAATTGAGCATTCCTAAGGCATCAAAATGGACCGTTATACTCTATTTACTGTTCTTAGAAGTCTTAACTTGCTAGTTTAGCTTTTGGACATCGTTTCGTTAGGTAAAGAAGCCAATAGACCAAGTTAAGTTCAAAATGGCACGAAACATGAAAAACTTGCCATGCATAGAATTGAGCATTCCTAAGGCATCAAAATAGACCGTTATACTCTTTTTAGTGTTCTTGGAAGTCTTAACTTTCCAGTTTAGCTTTTGGACAACGTTTCGTTAGGTAAAGAAGCCAATAGACCACGTTAAGTTCAAAATTGCACGAAACGTGAAGAACTTGTCTATGCATAGAATTGAGCATTCCTAAGGCATCAAAATGGACCGTTATACTCTATTTACTGTTCTTAGAAGTCTTAACTTGCTCGTTTAGCTTTTGGACAACGTTTCATTAGGCAAAGAAGCCAATAGACCAAGTTAAGTTCAAAATTACACGAAACGTGAAAAACTTATCTATGCATAGAATTGAGCATTCCTAAGGCATCAAATTGGACCGTTATACTCTATTTAGTGTTCTTAGAAGTCTTAACTTGCTAGTTTAGCTTTTGGACATCGTTTCGTTAGGTAAAGAAGCCAATAGACCAAGTTAAGTTCAAAATTGCACGAAACGTGAAAAACTTATCTATGCATAGAATTGAGCATTCCTAAGGCATCAAAATAGACCGTTATACTCTATTTAGTGTTCTTGGAAGTCTTAACTTGCTAGTTTAGCTTTTGGACAACGTTTCGTTAGGTAAAGAAGCCAATAGACCAAGTTAAGTTCAAAATGGCACGAAACGTGAAAAACTTGTCTATGCATAGAATTGAGCATTCCTAAGGCATCAAAATGGACCGTTATACTCTATTTAGTGTTCTTAGAAGTCTTAACTTGCTAGTTTAGCTTTTGCACAACGTTTTGTTAGGTAAAGAAGCCAATAGACCAAGTTAAGTTCAAAATTGCACGAAACGTGAAAAACTTATCTATGCATAGAATTGAGCATTCCTAAGGCATCAAAATTGACCGTTATACTCTATTTAGTGTTCTTAGAAGTCTTAACTTGCTAGTTTAGCTTTTGGACATCGTTTCATTAGGTAAAGAAGCCAATAGACCAAGTTAAGTTCAAAATGGCACGAAACATGAAAAACTTGCCATGCATAGAATTAAGCATTCCTAAGGCATCAAAATGGACCGTTATACTCTATTTACTGTTCTTAGAAGTCTTAACTTGCTCGTTTAGCTTTTGGACAACGTTTCATTAGGCAAAGAAGCCAATAGACCAAGTTAAGTTCAAAATTACACGAAACGTGAAAAACTTATCTATGCATAGAATTGAGCATTCCTAAGGCATCAAATTGGACCGTTATACTCTATTTAGTGTTCTTAGAAGTCTTAACTTGCTAGTTTAGCTTTTGGACATCGTTTCGTTAGGTAAAGAAGCCAATAGACCAAGTTAAGTTCAAAATTGCACGAAACGTGAAAAACTTATCTATGCATAGAATTGAGCATTCCTAAGGCATCAAAATAGACCGTTATACTCTATTTAGTGTTCTTGGAAGTCTTAACTTGCTAGTTTAGCTTTTGGACAACGTTTCGTTAGGTAAAGAAGCCAATAGACCAAGTTAAGTTCAAAATGGCACGAAACGTGAAAAACTTGTCTATGCATAGAATTGAGCATTCCTAAGGCATCAAAATGGACCGTTATACTCTATTTAGTGTTCTTAGAAGTCTTAACTTGCTAGTTTAGCTTTTGCACAACGTTTTGTTAGGTAAAGAAGCCAATAGACCAAGTTAAGTTCAAAATTGCACGAAACGTGAAAAACTTATCTATGCATAGAATTGAGCATTCCTAAGGCATCAAAATTGACCGTTATACTCTATTTAGTGTTCTTAGAAGTCTTAACTTGCTAGTTTAGCTTTTGGACATCGTTTCGTTAGGTAAAGAAGCCAATAGACCAAGTTAAGTTCAAAATGGCACGAAACATGAAAAACTTGCCATGCATAGAATTGAGCATTCCTACGGCATGAAAATAGACCGTTATACTCTTTTTAGTGTTCTTGGAAGTCTTAACTTTCCAGTTTAGCTTTTGGACAACGTTTCGTTAGGTAAAGAAGCCAATAGACCACGTTAAGTTCAAAATTGCACGAAACGTGAAGAACTTGTCTATGCATAGAATTGAGCATTCCTAAGGCATCAAAATGGACCGTTATACTCTATTTAGTGTTCTTAGAAGTCTTAACTTGCTAGTTTAGCTTTTGCACAACGTTTTGTTAGGTAAAGAAGCCAATAGACCAAGTTAAGTTCAAAATTGCACGAAACGTGAAAAACTTATCTATGCATAGAATTGAGCATTCCTAAGGCATCAAAATGGACCGTTATACTCTATTTAGTGTTCTTAGAAGTCTTAACTTGCTAGTTTAGCTTTTGCACAACGTTTTGTTAGGTAAAGAAGCCAATAGACCAAGTTAAGTTCAAAATTGCACGAAACGTGAAAAACTTATCTATGCATAGAATTGAGCATTCCTAAGGCATCAAAATTGACCGTTATACTCTATTTAGTGTTCTTAGAAGTCTTAACTTGCTAGTTTAGCTTTTGGACATCGTTTCGTTAGGTAAAGAAGCCAATAGACCAAGTTAAGTTCAAAATGGCACGAAACATGAAAAACTTGCCATGCATAGAATTGAGCATTCCTAAGGCATCAAAATAGACCGTTATACTCTTTTTAGTGTTCTTGGAAGTCTTAACTTTCCAGTTTAGCTTTTGGACAACGTTTCGTTAGGTAAAGAAGCCAATAGACCACGTTAAGTTCAAAATTGCACGAAACGTGAAAAACTTGTCTATTCATAGAATTGAGCATTCCTAAGGCATCAAAATGGACCGTTATACTCTATTTAGTGTTATTAGAAGTCTTAACTTGCTAGTTTAGCTTTTGGACATCGTTTCATTAGGTAAAGAAGCCAATAGACCAAGTTAAGTTCAAAATGGCACGAAACATGAAAAACTTGCCATGCATAGAATTAAGCATTCCTAAGGCATCAAAATAGACCGTTATACTCTTTTTAGTGTTCTTGGAAGTCTTAACTTTCCAGTTTAGCTTTTGGACAACGTTTCGTTAGGCAAAGAAGCCAATAGACCAAGTTAAGTTCAAAATTACACGAAACGTGAAAAACTTATCTATGCATAGAATTGAGCATTCCTAAGGCATCAAAATGGACCGTTATACTCTATTTAGTGTTCTTAGAAGTCTTAACTTGCTAGTTTAGCTTTTGGACATCGTTTCGTTAGGTAAAGAAGCCAATAGACCAAGTTAAGTTCAAAATTGCACGAAACGTGAAAAACTTATCTATGCATAGAATTGAGCATTCCTAAGGCATCAAAATGGACCGATATACTCTATTTAGTGTTATTAGAAGTCTTAACTTGCTAGTTTAGCTTTTGGACATCGTTTCATTAGGTAAAGAATCCAATAGACCAAGTTAAGTTCAAAATCGCAGGAAACGTGAAAAACTTGTCTATGCATAGAATTGAGCATTCCTAAGGCATCAAAATGGACCGTTATACTCTATTTAGTGTTCTTAGAAGTCTTAACT
Organism: Tripterygium wilfordii; assembly: GCF_013401445.1. Taxonomy (NCBI): domain Eukaryota; kingdom Viridiplantae; phylum Streptophyta; class Magnoliopsida; order Celastrales; family Celastraceae; genus Tripterygium; species Tripterygium wilfordii. Next base: position 59,482 of record NW_024056286.1, on the reverse strand, counting down.
TTCTAGTTTAGCTTTTGGACAACGTTTTGTTAGGTAAAGAAGCCAATAGACCAAGTTAAGTTCAAAGTTGCACTAAACGTGAAAAACTTATCTATGCATAGAATTGAGCATTCCTAAGGCATCAAAATAGACCGTTATACTCTATTTAGTGTTCTTGGAAGTCTTAACTTGCTAGTTTAGCTTTTGGACAACGTTTCGTTAGGTAAAGAAGCCAATAGACCAAGTTAAGTTCAAAATGGCACGAAACGTGAAAAACTTGTCTATGCATAGAATTGAGCATTCCTAAGGCATCAAAATGGACCGTTATACTCTATTTAGTGTTCTTAGAAGTCTTAACTTGCTAGTTTAGCTTTTGCACAACGTTTTGTTAGGTAAAGAAGCCAATAGACCAAGTTAAGTTCAAAATTGCACGAAACGTGAAAAACTTATCTATGCATAGAATTGAGCATTCCTAAGGCATCAAAATTGACCGTTATACTCTATTTAGTGTTCTTAGAAGTCTTAACTTGCTAGTTTAGCTTTTGGACATCGTTTCGTTAGGTAAAGAAGCCAATAGACCAAGTTAAGTTCAAAATGGCACGAAACATGAAAAACTTGCCATGCATAGAATTGAGCATTCCTACGGCATCAAAATAGACCGTTATACTCTTTTTAGTGTTCTTGGAAGTCTTAACTTTCCAGTTTAGCTTTTGGACAACGTTTCGTTAGGTAAAGAAGCCAATAGACCACGTTAAGTTCAAAATTGCACGAAACGTGAAGAACTTGTCTATGCATAGAATTGAGCATTCCTAAGGCATCAAAATGGACCGTTATACTCTATTTAGTGTTCTTAGAAGTCTTAACTTGCTAGTTTAGCTTTTGCACAACGTTTTGTTAGGTAAAGAAGCCAATAGACCAAGTTAAGTTCAAAATTGCACGAAACGTGAAAAACTTATCTATGCATAGAATTGAGCATTCCTAAGGCATCAAAATGGACCGTTATACTCTATTTAGTGTTCTTAGAAGTCTTAACTTGCTAGTTTAGCTTTTGCACAACGTTTTGTTAGGTAAAGAAGCCAATAGACCAAGTTAAGTTCAAAATTGCACGAAACGTGAAAAACTTATCTATGCATAGAATTGAGCATTCCTAAGGCATCAAAATTGACCGTTATACTCTATTTAGTGTTCTTAGAAGTCTTAACTTGCTAGTTTAGCTTTTGGACATCGTTTCGTTAGGTAAAGAAGCCAATAGACCAAGTTAAGTTCAAAATGGCACGAAACATGAAAAACTTGCCATGCATAGAATTGAGCATTCCTAAGGCATCAAAATAGACCGTTATACTCTTTTTAGTGTTCTTGGAAGTCTTAACTTTCCAGTTTAGCTTTTGGACAACGTTTCGTTAGGTAAAGAAGCCAATAGACCACGTTAAGTTCAAAATTGCACGAAACGTGAAAAACTTGTCTATTCATAGAATTGAGCATTCCTAAGGCATCAAAATGGACCGTTATACTCTATTTAGTGTTATTAGAAGTCTTAACTTGCTAGTTTAGCTTTTGGACATCGTTTCATTAGGTAAAGAAGCCAATAGACCAAGTTAAGTTCAAAATGGCACGAAACATGAAAAACTTGCCATGCATAGAATTAAGCATTCCTAAGGCATCAAAATAGACCGTTATACTCTTTTTAGTGTTCTTGGAAGTCTTAACTTTCCAGTTTAGCTTTTGGACAACGTTTCGTTAGGCAAAGAAGCCAATAGACCAAGTTAAGTTCAAAATTACACGAAACGTGAAAAACTTATCTATGCATAGAATTGAGCATTCCTAAGGCATCAAAATGGACCGTTATACTCTATTTAGTGTTCTTAGAAGTCTTAACTTGCTAGTTTAGCTTTTGGACATCGTTTCGTTAGGTAAAGAAGCCAATAGACCAAGTTAAGTTCAAAATTGCACGAAACGTGAAAAACTTATCTATGCATAGAATTGAGCATTCCTAAGGCATCAAAATGGACCGATATACTCTATTTAGTGTTATTAGAAGTCTTAACTTGCTAGTTTAGCTTTTGGACATCGTTTCATTAGGTAAAGAATCCAATAGACCAAGTTAAGTTCAAAATCGCAGGAAACGTGAAAAACTTGTCTATGCATAGAATTGAGCATTCCTAAGGCATCAAAATGGACCGTTATACTCTATTTAGTGTTCTTAGAAGTCTTAACTTTCTAGTTTAGCTTTTGGACAACGTTTTGTTAGGTAAAGAAGCCAATAGACCAAGTTAAGTTCAAAGTTGCACTAAACGTGAAAAACTTATCTATGCATAGAATTGAGCATTCCTAAGGCATCAAAATAGACCGTTATACTCTATTTAGTGTTCTTGGAAGTCTTAACTTGCTAGTTTAGCTTTTGGACAACGTTTCGTTAGGTAAAGAAGCCAATAGACCAAGTTAAGTTCAAAATGGCACGAAACGTGAAAAACTTGCCATGCATAGAATTGAGCATTCCTAAGGCATCAAAATAGACCGTTATACTCTTTTTAGTGTTCTTGGAAGTCTTAACTTTCCAGTTTAGCTTTTGGACAACGTTTCGTTAGGTAAAGAAGCCAATAGACCACGTTAAGTTCAAAATTGCACGAAACGTGAAAAACTTGTCTATTCATAGAATTGAGCATTCCTAAGGCATCAAAATGGACCGTTATACTCTATTTAGTGTTATTAGAAGTCTTAACTTGCTAGTTTAGCTTTTGGACATCGTTTCATTAGGTAAAGAAGCCAATAGACCAAGTTAAGTTCAAAATGGCACGAAACATGAAAAACTTGCCATGCATAGAATTAAGCATTCCTAAGGCATCAAAATAGACCGTTATACTCTTTTTAGTGTTCTTGGAAGTCTTAACTTTCCAGTTTAGCTTTTGGACAACGTTTCGTTAGGCAAAGAAGCCAATAGACCAAGTTAAGTTCAAAATTACACGAAACGTGAAAAACTTATCTATGCATAGAATTGAGCATTCCTAAGGCATCAAAATGGACCGTTATACTCTATTTAGTGTTCTTAGAAGTCTTAACTTGCTAGTTTAGCTTTTGGACATCGTTTCGTTAGGTAAAGAAGCCAATAGACCAAGTTAAGTTCAAAATTGCACGAAACGTGAAAAACTTATCTATGCATAGAATTGAGCATTCCTAAGGCATCAAAATGGACCGATATACTCTATTTAGTGTTATTAGAAGTCTTAACTTGCTAGTTTAGCTTTTGGACATCGTTTCATTAGGTAAAGAATCCAATAGACCAAGTTAAGTTCAAAATCGCAGGAAACGTGAAAAACTTGTCTATGCATAGAATTGAGCATTCCTAAGGCATCAAAATGGACCGTTATACTCTATTTAGTGTTCTTAGAAGTCTTAACTTTCTAGTTTAGCTTTTGGACAACGTTTTGTTAGGTAAAGAAGCCAATAGACCAAGTTAAGTTCAAAGTTGCACTAAACGTGAAAAACTTATCTATGCATAGAATTGAGCATTCCTAAGGCATCAAAATAGACCGTTATACTCTATTTAGTGTTCTTGGAAGTCTTAACTTGCTAGTTTAGCTTTTGGACAACGTTTCGTTAGGTAAAGAAGCCAATAGACCAAGTTAAGTTCAAAATGGCACGAAACGTGAAAAACTTGTCTATTCATAGAATTGAGCATTCCTAAGGAATCAAAATGGACCGTTATACTCTATTTAGTGTTATTAGAAGTCTTAACTTGCTAGTTTAGCTTTTGGACATCGTTTCATTAGGTAAAGAATCCAATAGACCAAGTTAAGTTCAAAATCGCAGGAAACGTGAAAAACTTGTCTATGCATAGAATTGAGCATTCCTAAGGCATCAAAATGGACCGTTATACTCTATTTAGTGTTCTTAGAAGTCTTAACTTTCTAGTTTAGCTTTTGGACAACGTTTTGTTAGGTAAAGAAGCCAATAGACCAAGTTAAGTTCAAAGTTGCACTAAACGTGAAAAACTTATCTATGCATAGAATTGAGCATTCCTAAGGCATCAAAATTGACCGTTATACTCTATTTAGTGTTCTTAGAAGTCTTAACTTGCTAGTTTAGCTTTTGGACATCGTTTCGTTAGGTAAAGAAGCCAATAGACCAAGTTAAGTTCAAAATGGCACGAAACATGAAAAACTTGCCATGCATAGAATTGAGCATTCCTAAGGCATCAAAATAGACCGTTATACTCTTTTTAGTGTTCTTGGAAGTCTTAACTTTCCAGTTTAGCTTTTGGACAACGTTTCGTTAGGTAAAGAAGCCAATAGACCACGTTAAGTTCAAAATTGCACGAAACGTGAAAAACTTGTCTATTCATAGAATTGAGCATTCCTAAGGCATCAAAATGGACCGTTATACTCTATTTAGTGTTATTAGAAGTCTTAACTTGCTAGTTTAGCTTTTGGACATCGTTTCATTAGGTAAAGAAGCCAATAGACCAAGTTAAGTTCAAAATGGCACGAAACATGAAAAACTTGCCATGCATAGAATTAAGCATTCCTAAGGCATCAAAATAGACCGTTATACTCTTTTTAGTGTTCTTGGAAGTCTTAACTTTCCAGTTTAGCTTTTGGACAACGTTTCGTTAGGCAAAGAAGCCAATAGACCAAGTTAAGTTCAAAATTACACGAAACGTGAAAAACTTATCTATGCATAGAATTGAGCATTCCTAAGGCATCAAAATGGACCGTTATACTCTATTTAGTGTTCTTAGAAGTCTTAACTTGCTAGTTTAGCTTTTGGACATCGTTTCGTTAGGTAAAGAAGCCAATAGACCAAGTTAAGTTCAAAATTGCACGAAACGTGAAAAACTTATCTATGCATAGAATTGAGCATTCCTAAGGCATCAAAATGGACCGATATACTCTTTTTAGTGTTATTAGAAGTCTTAACTTGCTAGTTTAGCTTTTGGACATCGTTTCATTAGGTAAAGAATCCAATAGACCAAGTTAAGTTCAAAATCGCAGGAAACGTGAAAAACTTGTCTATGCATAGAATTGAGCATTCCTAAGGCATCAAAATGGACCGTTATACTCTATTTACTGTTCTTAGAAGTCTTAACTTTCTAGTTTAGCTTTTGGACAACGTTTTGTTAGGTAAAGAAGCCAATAGACCAAGTTAAGTTCAAAGTTGCACTAAACGTGAAAAACTTATCTATGCATAGAATTGAGCATTCCTAAGGCATCAAAATAGACCGTTATACTCTATTTAGTGTTCTTGGAAGTCTTAACTTGCTAGTTTAGCTTTTGGACAACGTTTCGTTAGGTAAAGAAGCCAATAGACCAAGTTAAGTTCAAAATGGCACGAAACGTGAAAAACTTGTCTATTCATAGAATTGAGCATTCCTAAGGCATCAAAATGGACCGTTATACTCTATTTAGTGTTATTAGAAGTCTTAACTTGCTAGTTTAGCTTTTGGACATCGTTTCATTAGGTAAAGAATCCAATAGACCAAGTTAAGTTCAAAATCGCAGGAAACGTGAAAAACTTGTCTATGCATAGAATTGAGCATTCCTAAGGCATCAAAATGGACCGTTATACTCTATTTAGTGTTCTTAGAAGTCTTAACTTTCTAGTTTAGCTTTTGGACAACGTTTTGTTAGGTAAAGAAGCCAATAGACCAAGTTAAGTTCAAAGTTGCACTAAACGTGAAAAACTTATCTATGCATAGAATTGAGCATTCCTAAGGCATCAAAATAGACCGTTATACTCTATTTAGTGTTCTTGGAAGTCTTAACTTGCTAGTTTAGCTTTTGGACAACGTTTCGTTAGGTAAAGAAGCCAATAGACCAAGTTAAGTTGAAAATTGCACGAAACGTGAAAAACTTGTCTATGCATAGAATTGAGCATTCCTAAGGCATCAAAGTGGACCGTTATACTCTATTTACTGTTCTTAGAAGTTTTAACTTGCTCGTTTAGCTTTTGGACAACGTTTCATTAGGTAAAGAAGCCAATAGACCAAGTTAAGTTCAAAATTGCACGAAACGTGAAAAACTTATCTATGCATAGAATTGAGCATTCCTAAGGCATCAAAATGGACCGTTATACTCTATTTAGTGTTCTTAGAAGTCTTAACTTTCTAGTTTAGCTTTTGGACATCGTTTCGTTAGGTAAAGAAACCAATAGACCAAGTTAAGTTTAAAATTGTAAGAAACGTGAAAAACTTGTCTATGCGTAGAATTGAGCATTCCTAAGGCATCAAAATAGACCGTTATACTCTATTTAGTGTTCTTGGAAGTCTTAACTTGCTAGTTTAGCTTTTGGACAACGTTTCGTTAGGTAAAGAAGCCAATAGACCAAGTTAAGTTCAAAATGGCACGAAACGTGAAAAACTTGTCTATTCATAGAATTGAGCATTCCTAAGGCATCAAAATGGACCGTTATACTCTATTTAGTGTTATTAGAAGTCTTAACTTGCTAGTTTAGCTTTTGGACATCGTTTCATTAGGTAAAGAATCCAATAGACCAAGTTAAGTTCAAAATCGCAGGAAACGTGAAAAACTTGTCTATGCATAGAATTGAGCATTCCTAAGGCATCAAAATGGACCGTTATACTCTATTTAGTGTTCTTAGAAGTCTTAACTTTCTAGTTTAGCTTTTGGACAACGTTTTGTTAGGTAAAGAAGCCAATAGACCAAGTTAAGTTCAAAGTTGCACTAAACGTGAAAAACTTATCTATGCATAGAATTGAGCATTCCTAAGGCATCAAAATAGACCGTTATACTCTATTTAGTGTTCTTGGAAGTCTTAACTTGCTAGTTTAGCTTTTGGACAACGTTTTGTTAGGTAAAGAAGCCAATAGACCAAGTTAAGTTGAAAATTGCACGAAACGTGAAAAACTTGTCTATGCATAGAATTGAGCATTCCTAAGGCATCAAAGTGGACCGTTATACTCTATTTACTGTTCTTAGAAGTTTTAACTTGCTCGTTTAGCTTTTGGACAACGTTTCATTAGGTAAAGAAGCCAATAGACCAAGTTAAGTTCAAAATTGCACGAAACGTGAAAAACTTATCTATGCATAGAATTGAGCATTCCTAAGGCATCAAAATGGACCGTTATACTCTATTTAGTGTTCTTAGAAGTCTTAACTTGCTAGTTTAGCTTTTGGACATCGTTTCGTTAGGTAAAGAAACCAATAGACCAAGTTAAGTTTAAAATTGTAAGAAACGTGAAAAACTTGTCTATGCGTAGAATTGAGCATTCCTAAGGCATCAAAATAGACCGTTATACTCTATTTAGTGTTCTTGGAAGTCTTAACTTGCTAGTTTAGCTTTTGGACAATGTTTCGTTAGGTAAAGAAGCCAATAGACCAAGTTAAGTTCAAAATGGCACGAAACGTGAAAAACTTGTCTATTCATAGAATTGATCATTCCTAAGGCATCAAAATGGACCGTTATACTCTATTTAGTGTTATTAGAAGTCTTAACTTGCTAGTTTAGCTTTTGGACATCGTTTCATTAGGTAAAGAATCCAATAGACCAAGTTAAGTTCAAAATCGCACGAAACGTGAAAAACTTGTCTATGCATAGAATTGAGCATTCCTAAGGCATCAAAATGGACCGTTATACTCTATTTAGTGTTCTTAGAAGTCTTAACTTTCTAGTTTAGCTTTTGGACAACGTTTCGTTAGGTAAAGAAGCCAATAGACCAAGTTAAGTTGAAAATTGCACGAAACGTGAAAAACTTGTCTATGCATAGAATTGAGCATTCCTAAGGCATCAAAGTGGACCGTTATACTCTATTTACTGTTCTTAGAAGTTTTAACTTGCTCGTTTAGCTTTTGGACAACGTTTCATTAGGTAAAGAAGCCAATAGACCAAGTTAAGTTCAAAATTGCACGAAACGTGAAAAACTTATCTATGCATAGAATTGAGCATTCCTAAGGCATCAAAGTGGACCGTTATACTCTATTTACTGTTCTTAGAAGTTTTAACTTGCTCGTTTAGCTTTTGGACAACGTTTCATTAGGCAAAGAAGCCAATAGACCAAGTTAAGTTCAAAATTACACGAAACGTGAAAAACTTATCTATGCATAGAATTGAGCATTCCTAAGGCATCAAATTGGACCGTTATACTCTATTTAGTGTTCTTAGAAGTCTTAACTTGCTAGTTTAGCTTTTGGACATCGTTTCGTTAGGTAAAGAAGCCAATAGACCAAGTTAAGTTCAAAATTGCACGAAACGTGAAAAACTTATCTATGCATAGAATTGAGCATTCCTAAGGCATCAAAATAGACCGTTATACTCTATTTAGTGTTCTTGGAAGTCTTAACTTGCTAGTTTAGCTTTTGGACATCGTTTCGTTAGGTAAAGAAGCCAATAGACCAAGTTAAGTTCAAAATTGCACGAAACGTGAAAAACTTATCTATGCATAGAATTGAGCATTCCTAAGGCATCAAAATAGACCGTTATACTCTATTTAGTGTTTTTAGAAGTCTTAACTTGCTAGTTTAGCTTTTGGACAACGTTTCGTTAGGTAAAGAAGCCAATAGACCAAGTTAGGTTCAAAATTGCATGAAACGTGAAAAACTTGTCTATGCATAGAATTGAGCATTCCTAGGGCATCAAAATGGACCGTTATACTCTATTTAGTGTTCTTAGAAGTCTTAACTTGCTAGTTTAGCTTTTGGACAACGTTTCGTTAGGTAAAGAAGCCAATAGACCAAGTTAAGTTCCAAATTGCACGAAACGTGAAAAACTTGTCTATGCATAGAATTGAGCATTCCTAAGGCATCAAAATGGAATGTTATACTCTATTTAGTGTTCTTTGAAGTCTTAACTTGCTAGTTTAGCTTTTGGACAACGTTTCGTTAGGTAAAGAAGCCAATAGACCAAGTTAAGTTCAAAATTGCACGAAATGTGAAAAACTTGTCTATGCATAGAATTGAGCATTCCTAAGGCATCAAAATGGACCGTTATACTCTATTTAGTGTTATTAGAAGTCTTAACTTGCTAGTTTAGCTTTTGGACATCGTTTCGTTAGGTAAAGAATCCAATAGACCAAGTTAAGTTCAAAATCGCACGAAACGTGAAAAACTTGTCTATGCATAGAATTGAGCATTCCTAAGGCATCAAAATGGACCTTTATACTCTATTTAGTGTTCTTAGAAGTCTTAACTTGCTAGTTTAGCTTTTGGACAACGTTTTGTTAGGTAAAGAAGCCAATAGACCAAGTTAAGTTCAAATTTGCACGAAACGTGAAAAACTTATCTATGCATAGAATTGAGCATTCCTAAGGCATCAAAATAGACCGTTATACTCTATTTAGTGTTATTTGAAATCTTAACTTGCTAGTTTAGCTTTTCGACAACGTTTCGTTAGGTAAAGGAGCCAATGGACCAAGTTAAGTTCCAAATTGCACGAAATGTGAAAAAGTTGTCTATGCATAGAATTGAGCATTCCTAAGGCATCAAAATGGACCGTTATACTCTATTTAGTGTTCTTAGAAGTCTTAACTTGCTAGTTTAGCTTTTGGACAACGTTTCGTTAGGTAAAGAAGCCAATAGACCAAGTTAAGTTCAAAAATGCACGTAACGTGAAAAACTTATCTATGCATAGAATTGAGCATTCCTAAGGCATCAAAATAGACCGTTATATTCTATTTAGTGTTCTTTGAAGTCTTAACTTGCTAGTTTAGCTTTTGGACAACGTTTCGTTAGGTAAAGGAGCCAATGGACCAAGTTAAGTTCAAAATTGCACGAAATGTGAAAAAGTTGTCTATGCATAGAATTGAGCATTCCTAAGGCATCAAAATGGACCGTTATACTCTATTTAGTGTTCTTAGAAGTCTTAACTTGCTCGTTTGGCTTTTGGACAACGTTTCATTAGATAACGAAGCCAATAGACCAAGTTAAGTTCAAAATTGCACGAAACGTGAAAAACTTATCTATGCATAGAATTGAGCATTCCTAAGGCATCAAAATGGAATGTTGTACTCTATTTAGTGTTCTTTGAAGTCTTAACTTGCTAGTTTAGCTTTTGGACAACGTTTCGTTAGGTAAAGAAGCCAATAGACCAAGTTAAGTTCAAAATTGCACGAAATGTGAAAAACTTGTATATGCATAGAATTGAGCATTCCTAAGGCATCAAAATGGACCGTTATACTCTATTTAGTGTTATTAGAAGTCTTAACTTGCTAGTTTAGCTTTTGGACATCGTTTCGTTAGGTAAAGAATCCAATAGACCAAGTTAAGTTCAAAATCGCACGAAACGTGAAAAACTTGTCTATGCATAGAATTGAGCATTCCTAAGGCATCAAAATGAACCGTTATACTCTATTTAGTGTTCTTAGAAGTCTTAACTTGCTAGTTTAGCTTTTGGACAACGTTTTGTTAGGTAAAGAAGCCAATAGACCAAGTTAAGTTCAAATTTACACGAAACGTGAAAAACTTATCTATGCATAGAATTGAGCATTCCTAAGGCATCAAAATAGACCGTTATACTCTATTTAGTGTTATTTGAAATCTTAACTTGCTAGTTTAGCTTTTCGACAACGTTTCGTTAGGTAAAGGAGCCAATGGACCAAGTTAAGTTCAAAATTGCACGAAATGTGAAAAAGTTGTCTATGCATAGAATTGAGCATTCCTAAGGCATCAAAATGGACCGTTATACTCTATTTAGTGTTCTTAGAAGTCTTAACTTGCTAGTTTAGCTTTTGGACAACGTTTCGTTAGGTAAAGAAGCCAATAGACCAAGTTAAGTTCAAAAATGCACGTAACGTGAAAAACTTATCTATGCATAGAATTGAGCATTCCTAAGGCATCAAAATAGACCGTTATACTCTATTTAGTGTTCTTTGAAGTCTTAACTTGCTAGTTTAGCTTTTGGACAACGTTTCGTTAGGTAAAGGAGCCAATGGACCAAGTTAAGTTCAAAATTGCACGAAATGTGAAAAAGTTGTCTATGCATAGAATTGAGCATTCCTAAGGCATCAAAATGGACCGTTATACTCTATTTAGTGTTCTTAGAAGTCTTAACTTGCTCGTTTAGCTTTTGGACAACGTTTCATTAGATAACGAAGCCAATAGACCAAGTTAAGTTCAAAATTGCACGAAACGTGAAAAACTTATCTATGCATAGAATTGAGCATTCCTAAGGCATCAAAATGGACCGTTATACTCTATTTAGTGTTCTTAGAAGTCTTAACTTGCTAGTTTAGCTTTTGCACAACGTTTTGTTAGGTAAAGAAGTCAATAGACCAGGTTAAGTTCAAAATTGCACGAAACGTGAAAAACTTATCTATGCATAGAATTGACCATTCCTGAGGCAGCAAAATTGACCGTTATACTCTATTTACTGTTCTTAGAAGTCTTAACTTGCTAGTTTAGCTTTTGGACATCGTTTCGTTAGGTAAAGAAGCCAATAGACCAAGTTAAGTTCAAAATGGCACGAAACATGAAAAACTTGCCATGCATAGAATTGAGCATTCCTAAGGCATCAAAATAGACCGTTATATTCTTTTTAGCGTTCATGGAAGTCTTAACTTTCCAATTTAGCTTTTCGACAACGTTTCGTTAGGTAAAGAAGCCAATAGACCAAGTTAAGTTCAAAATTGCACGAAACGTGAAAAACTTGTCTATGCATAGAATTGAGCATTCCTAAGGCATCAAAATGGACCGTTATACTCTATTTACTGTTCTTAGAAGTCTTAACTTGCTCGTTTAGCTTTTGGACAACGTTTCATTAGGTAAAGAAGCCAATAGACCAAGTTAAGTTCCAAATTGCACGAAACGTGAAAAACTTGTCTATGCATAGAATTGAGCATTCCTAAGGCATCAAAATGGAATGTTATACTCTATTTAGTGTTCTTTGAAGTCTTAACTATCTAGTTTAGCTTTTGGACAACGTTTCGTTAGGTAAAGAAGCCAATAGACCAAGTTAAGTTCAAAATTGCACGAAATGTGAAAAACTTGTCTATGCATAGAATTGAGCATTCCTAAGGCATCAAAATGGACCGTTATACTCTATTTAGTGTTATTAGAAGTCTTAACTTGCTAGTTTAGCTTTTGGACATCGTTTCGTTAGGTAAAGAATCCAATAGACCAAGTTAAGTTCAAAATCGCACGAAACGTGAAAAACTTGTCTATGCATAGAATTGAGCATTCCTAAGGCATCAAAATGGACCGTTATACTCTATTTAGTGTTCTTAGAAGTCTTAACTTGCTAGTTTAGCTTTTGGACAACGTTTTGTTAGGTAAAGAAGCCAATAGACCAAGTTAAGTTCAAATTCGCACGAAACGTGAAAAACTTATCTATGCATAGAATTGAGCATTCCTAAGGCATCAAAATAGACCGTTATACTCTATTTAGTGTTATTTGAAATCTTAACTTGCTAGTTTAGCTTTTCGACAACGTTTCGTTAGGTAAAGGAGCCAATGGACCAAGTTAAGTTCAAAATTGCACGAAATGTGAAAAAGTTGTCTATGCATAGAATTGAGCATTCCTAAGGCATCAAAATGGACCGTTATACTCTATTTAGTGTTCTTAGAAGTCTTAACTTGCTAGTTTAGCTTTTGGACAACGTTTCGTTAGGTAAAGAAGCCAATAGACCAAGTTAAGTTCAAAAATGCACGTAACGTGAAAAACTTATCTATGCATAGAATTGAGCATTCCTAAGGCATCAAAATAGACCGTTATACTCTATTTAGTGTTCTTTGAAGTCTTAACTTGCTAGTTTAGCTTTTGGACAACGTTTCGTTAGGTAAAGGAGCCAATGGACCAAGTTAAGTTCAAAATTGCACGAAATGTGAAAAAGTTGTCTATGCATAGAATTGAGCATTCCTAAGGCATCAAAATGGACCGTTATACTCTATTTAGTGTTCTTAGAAGTCTTAACTTGCTCGTTTAGCTTTTGGACAACGTTTCATTGGATAACCAAGCCAATAGACCAAGTTAAGTTCCAAATTGCACGAAACGTGAAAAACTTGTCTATGCATAGAATTGAGCATTCCTAAGGCATCAAAATGGAATGTTATACTCTATTTAGTGTTCTTTGAAGTCTTAACTTGCTAGTTTAGCTTTTGGACAACGTTTCGTTAGGTAAAGAAGCCAATAGACCAAGTTAAGTTCAAAATTGCACGAAATGTGAAAAACTTGTCTATGCATAGAATTGAGCATTCCTAAGGCATCAAAATGGACCGTTATACTCTATTTAGTGTTCTTAGAAGTCTTAACTTGCTAGTTTAGCTTTTGGACATCGTTTCGTTAGGTAAAGAATCCAATAGACCAAGTTAAGTTCAAAATCGCACGAAACGTGAAAAACTTGTCTATGCATAGAATTGAGCATTCCTAAGGCATCAAAATGGACCGTTATACTCTATTTAGTTTTCTTAGAAGTCTTAACTTGCTAGTTTAGCTTTTGGACAACGTTTTGTTAGGTAAAGAAGCCAATAGACCAAGTTAAGTTCAAATTTGCACGAAACGTGAAAAACTTATCTATGCATAGAATTGAGCATTTCTAAGGCATCAAAATAGACCGTTATACTCTATTTAGTGTTATTTGAAATCTTAACTTGCTAGTTTAGCTTTTCGACAACGTTTCGTTAGGTAAAGGAGCCAATGGACCAAGTTAAGTTCAAAATTGCACGAAATGTGAAAAAGTTGTCTATGCATAGAATTGAGCATTCCTAAGGCATCAAAATGGACCGTTATACTCTATTTAGTGTTCTTAGAAGTCTTAACTTGCTAGTTTAGCTTTTGGACAACGTTTCGTTAGGTAAAGAAGCCAATAGACCAAGTTAAGTTCAAAAATGCACGTAACGTGAAAAACTTATCTATGCATAGAATTGAGCATTCCTAAGGCATCAAAATAGACCGTTATACTCTATTTAGTGTTCTTTGAAGTCTTAACTTGCTAGTTTAGCTTTTGGACAACGTTTCGTTAGGTAAAGGAGCCAATGGACCAAGTTAAGTTCACAATTGCACGAAATGTGAAAAAGTTGTCTATGCATAGAATTGAGCATTCCTAAGGCATCAAAATGGACCGTTATACTCTATTTAGTGTTCTTAGAAGTCTTAACTTGCTCGTTTAGCTTTTGGACAACGTTTCATTAGATAACGAAGCCAATAGACCAAGTTAAGTTCAAAATTGCACGAAACGTGAAAAACTTATCTATGCATAGAATTGAGCATTCCTAAGGCATCAAAATGGACCGTTATACTCTATTTAGTGTTCTTAGAAGTCTTAACTTGCTAGTTTAGCTTTTGCACAACGTTTTGTTAGGTAAAGAAGCCAATAGACCAGGTTAAGTTCAAAATTGCACGAAACGTGAAAAACTTATCTATGCATAGAATTGAGCATTCCTGAGGCATCAAAATTGACCGTTATACTCTATTTACTGTTCTTAGAAGTCTTAACTTGCTAGTTTAGCTTTTGGACATCGTTTCACTAGGTAAAGAAGCCAATAGACCAAGTTAAGTTCAAAATGGCACGAAACATGAAACACTTGCCATGCATAGAATTGAGCATTCCTAAGGCATCAAAATAGACCGTTATATTCTTTTTAGTGTTCTTGGAAGTCTTAACTTTCCAATTTAGCTTTTCGACAACGTTTCGTTAGGTAAAGAAGCCAATAGACCAAGTTAAGTTCAAAATTGCACGAAACGTGAAAAACTTGTCTATGCATAGAATTGAGCATTCCTAAGGCATCAAAATGGACCGTTATACTCTATTTACTGTTCTTAGAAGTCTTAACTTGCTCGTTTAGCTTTTGGACAACGTTTCATTAGGTAAAGAAGCCAATAGACCAAGTTAAGTTCAAAATTACACGAAACGTGAAAAACTTATCTATGCATAGAATTGAGCATTCCTAAGGCATCAAAATGGACCGTTATACTCTATTTAGTGTTCTTCAAAGTCTTAACTTGCTAGTTTAGCTTTTGGACATCGTTTCGTTAGGTAAAGAAGCCAATAGACCAAGTTAAGTTCAAAATTGCACGAAACATGGATAACTTGCGCATGCTTAGAATTGAGCATTCCTAAGGCATCAAAATAGACCGTTATACTCTATTTAGTGTTCTTAGAAGTCTTAACTTGCTAGTTTAGCTTTTGGACAACGTTTCGTTAGGTAAAGAAGCCAATAGACCAAGTTAGGTTCAAAATTGCATGAAACGTGAAAAACTTGTCTATGCATAGAATTGTGCATTCCTAGGGCATCAAAATGGACCGTTATACTCTATTTAGTGTTCTTAGAAGTCTTAACTTGCTAGTTTAGCTTTTGGACAACGTTTCGTTAGGTAAAGAAGCCAATAGACCAAGTTAAGTTCCAAATTGCACGAAACGTGAAAAACTTGTCTATGCATAGAATTGAGCATTTCTAAGGCATCAAAATGGACCGTTATACTCTATTTAGTGTTCTTTGAAGTCTTAACTTGCTAGTTTAGCTTTTGGACAACGTTTCGTTAGGTAAAGAAGCCAATAGACCAAGTTGTTAGGATGTATGGCACCACAAGAGGGGGGGTGAATTGTGTCCTTAGTCAAATTTAGACTAGGTCACTCCTTTTTCGGTTTCAATGAATTATATCAAATTTCACCCTAAGCGGAAGCTAAATACCAAATTAAATTCTAGTGTATATGTATATGAGTCAAGGAGAACAATCAATTTAAACAAACTTGAATATAGCAACCTAAATATCCAATTTCAAGTACGTATGATATGAGAATGCAATGCTAATTGAAATTGCTGGAAAGTAAAAGAGGCAAGAGATTTATAGTGGTTCGGCTTAACCCAAGCCTACTCCACTCCCCAAGTCCCACTTGGGAATTTCAAACACTCCACTATAGCTTGTTCAACCGAGTCAAGCGGAACTCATACAACCAGTGTTTTTGTAGCTCAAACACCAAACTTTACACACCGTGTGGTTTATAGCTCACCACACCAAACTCTACACACCGTGTGGTTTGTAGCTCACCACACTAACTCAATCAACAAAATACAAGCTCAAAAATGGCTCTAAGAATAGCCGGGTATGAGATAAGTTTAGGCTCAAAGGCTGGCTCTTTAGTAGCTGGATTTGTAAGTGTCTAAGGCTCAAATGAAGCTCTTGAAAAGCTGGAATGGGAATGGTAAGCACAAAACTCAGATTTGAGATTTTTTGGTTGCTAGGGTATGTGAAATTTTGAGTAGTGTATCAACCAACGAAAATCAGTTGTGATAAGGCTTGAATGGTGAAATGGAGATATAGAATGAAGCCTTATAGGTGCTGGAAATCAGATTGCTCAAGCAAGTAGAATGACTCTTGAGGAAATGATAAGAATCTGGTAAGAAAGGCTCAAGAGTAACAATAAAGCTTTACTTGGCTAGTGTGTGTGATCTCTCTTCAAAATCAAGTATGTAATCAAGAAATGAATGAGTGAAAGAATGAAAGCTTAGAAGATGAAGAACACTAGAGAGAGAGTGTAATTTTCGGCCAAGTATATGCACCATAGACAAAGAGTTAGTTTTTATAGAAAATTGTGGAGTGTAAGCTCATGAAATGAGGGCCATTGGATTGATATGAAAGATATGGACCCTTGGATCATTAGAGACGTTAGAAGGCTTAGAGAAGTGTGAAAATGTTTACAACAAGTCTCTTTTGGTAGGAGGAAATAATGGCTTTTGGATGGATATAGACTTTGGAGGCATCTTGGAAGATACAACAATTGACTTGAGAAAAGTTTGTCTTTTAGGTGGAGTAAATCATGGCTTTTGGATGGATATAGACTTTAGATGTATCTTGAAAGATACAACAATTGACTTGAGAAAAGTTTGTCTCTTAGGTGGAATAAATGATGGCCTTTGGATCAAATGAAGATTCAATTTTGGCCATAGGATGTAAAGTAGGAGAGATAAGAATAAAGCTTGAATCTTTGGCCATTGGATTAAAATGTGATTTTGATGTAGAGAGAATATGATCCATTGGATGTGGAGTGTCTTGGTGGGAAAGAGAAATGGTTTTGAAATAAAGCTTCCCACACATGTGAAGAGAAAAACTTGTCATAAGACTTGTTGTACCTCTTGTCTCCTCCTTTCAAATTAACTTTTCCTTCTCTTCTCTTTTTGGCTCCAAGTCTTCTAGTTAAGATGTAACTATGGTTAACTTGTCTTCTTTGCCATGTCATCAATGCCATGTCATTAATGCCGTGTCAACAATGCCATGTCAGCTGCCACGTCACGTCCGTCGATTCTGACTTTGACTAGAAAGTTAATTTTACTTCAATTGATCCCAATTAAGCTTCAAGACATCTTTGGCAAAACTTGATTATGTTGACCACGAAATTGACTTTCTTAATCATGTTTGACACTGATTAAGTCTTCATTACAGTTCGGTTAAGGTCACCATGTTGATACATGGCCAACTTGATCATCCTACACACAATTAAACTCAAGACATGCTATGTAAACCCTTTTAGGATTTCTTGCAATTAGTTCATGTTAGTTCAATAATCAAATCATCAAATAAGCACAATTGAACTAGTTTAATATAAGTCTTGAATTCCTAAACTAATCAAGTAGGCATATGCACCTAGGTTTCTCAATACAATCAATAGATCAAAGTTCAATCAAAACATGCCGTTGTAATCACTCAAACATATATTCAACATTCTCCCCCTTTTGATGATTACAAAATAACTTATGTAACTTTGAGCTATTTTCTTTAATTCACATGAGAAACTCTCCCCCTCACATTATGCTTCACACAAATAAACTTCCTATAAGCATATGTTTCAATAAACACAAGGGAATTGCAATTCAAGACAAGTAAAGTATCAATAGGCAAGGTCTATACAATATGACATTCAAGTTCCTCCCCCTTAACCTATGCATACCAAACTTTAAAGTTCAAAGTATATTTCTCCCCCTTTATTTTGTAAATGCATCCAAAAGGTGTTCAATATAAGCAATGCATAAAATTCATACACATATCAAGGAATCATTCTCATGCCAAGATTACCTCTTAAAAATTCAAATCTCTCTTGGTTTAGAGGTTTCGTTAGTATGTCCGCAAGTTGGTTCATTGTGTCCACATAATCTAATTTAATTGTCCCTTGAGTCACATGGTCTCTAATAAAATGATGCCTAATTTCAATATGTTTAGCCTTAGAATGATGCACCGGATTTTTAGAAAGGCTAATGGCACTAGTATTATCACAATATATAGGAATATCTTTTAATTTAAGTCCAAAATCATTTAGTTGTTGTCTAATCCATAAGAGTTGAGCACAACAACTCCCTATAGCCATATATTCAGCTTCGGTGGTAGATAGGGCTACACAAGGTTGTTTCTTGGAGAACCAAGAAATAAGCATACTTCCTAGGAATTGACATGTACCCGAAGTACTCTTTCTATTTATTTTACACCCAGCAAAATCAGCATCACTATATGCATATAAATCAAACAAAGAATTTTTATCATACCATATGCCAAGAGTTGATGTATGCCTAAGGTACCTAAATATTCTCTTAACCGCTAGGAAATGAGAATGCATAGGTTGACTTTGAAATCTAGCACACATGCATACACTAAACATAATGTCGGGTCTACTAGATGTCAAATATAAAAGTGAACCAATCATGGACCTATACATTTTAGAATCATAAGGTTGTCCATCTTCATCTTTTTCAAGTTTAGTTGACACACTCATAGGAGTAGGAGAAGGATTCAAGGAATCAAAACCAAACTTTTTAAGCATATCATGAATATATTTAGTTTGACTAATATGTATACCTTTCTTAGTTTGTTTAACTTGCAGCCCTAAAAAGAATGTAAGTTCACCCATCATAGACATCTCAAATTCATTTTTCATGCAAGACTCAAACTCTTTGCACATAGCCTCATTAGTAGCACCAAATATAATGTCATCTACATATATTTGAACAATAAGCATGTCATGACCTTTTTCTTTTAAGAACAAAGTGCTATCAATTCTTCCTCTTTTAAAACCATTTTGAATTAAGAATGAAGAAAGTCTATCATACCATGCCCTAGGTGCTTGTTTCAAACCATACAAGGCTTTTGTCAATTTATAAACATGGTTTGGAAAGTTAGGATCTTCAAATCCGGGTGGTTGCTTTACATATACATTCTCATTGATAAAACCATTCAAAAATGCACTTTTGACATCCATTTGATAAAGTTTAAAACCTTTGAAACATGCAAATGCCATAAGCAACCTAATAGCTTCTAACCTAGCTACGGGTGCAAATGTTTCTTCATAGTCAATCCCTTCTTCTTGGTTGTACCCTTGTGCAACCAACCTAGCCTTGTTTCTAATAACTTCACCATCTTCATTCATTTTGTTCTTAAACACCCATTTAGTTCCAATTATGGTTTGGTCTTTAGGTCTTGGAACTAAATGCCAAACTTCATTCCTAGTGAATTGATTCAACTCATCTTGCATAGCAATAATCCATTTATCATCAAGCAAAGCATCATCAATGTTTCTAGGTTCTATTTGAGAAATTAAGGCATACAAACCATGCACATCAACAATTAAAGCAGTATTCATTAAATTTGCAGTCACATTATCTACCACATTAGCATGCATATCATTATCATTAGGAGCTAAGTGAGATTTACGAGTCCTTACCCCTTGATGCAAATCGCCAATTATGAGTTGTTTGGGATGCTTGTGTTTGTCCTTCACTTGCAGCCATGATGTAGGAGTTGTAGTTTCATTATTGGAGGCCACAGGTGCAACCTCACTTTCTTCCAAGCCCACTGGTGCATCACTATTTTGTGTCTCCTCGTGTTCATTTCCTCCCTCTTTGCTTGGTCCATCATCTTTAGGTGTAGGAGAGTCATCTTTATCATCTTTTAAGCTCAACTTCTCCAAACCTAACTCAATATCATCATTCTCAAGCAAAGGGTCAAGTGCAAGAGTTTCAATAAATTTAACATGAATGGACTCTTCTATTCTCCTAGATTTTGGATTGTAAACTCTATAAGCTCTAGAAGTTAAAGCATAGCCAACAAATACACAAGGGGTAGATTTTGCATCAAATTTATCTAAGTCATCCTTAGTGTTTAATACATAACATTTGCAACCAAAAACTCTAAAGTAGTCAACCTTAGGTTTTCTATCATTCCAAATCTCATAAGGTGTCTTATTTATCTTCTTTCTAATAGACAACCTATTTGTAACATAGCATGCACAATTAATGGCCTCGGCCCACAAGAACTTAGGCAAATCATGTTCACAAAGCATAGTCCTAGCAATTTCTTGCAAAGTTCTATTTTTCCTTTCTACTACCCCATTTTGTTGGGGTGTTCTAGGTGAAGAGAAATCATGTCTAATGCCATATTCATTACATAGATCAATAAATGCATGATTATCAAATTCTCCTCCATGATCACTCCTAATCTTGCTAATGCTTATGTTCTTTTCATTTTGAAGCCTCTTGATTAGTTTTGAAAACTCATGAATGGTCTCATGTTTATGTGCAAGGAAAATCACCCAAGTATGTCTAGAATAGTCATCAACAATCACGAAGGCATAGGATCTACCACCTAGACTTTTTACTCTACTTGGACCAAACAAATCAAGATGCAAAAGTTCTAAAACCCTAGTAGTTGAAATCTGGTTTTTAGACTTGAAAGACTCTCTAGTGTGCTTTCCTTTAATGCAAGGCTCACAAACATCATACATGTCAAAGTTCAAAGAAGGTATGCCTCTAACTAGATTATTTCTAACCAATTTTTCAATTGTAGAAATTCCTATATGTCCTAATCTTCTATGCCATATATTCACATCACTAACATTGGAAATCAAGCATTTAAGCTTGCAATCATTCAAGTCTTTCAAATTAATAGAATACACATTACCATCTCTTTTTCCTACAAGCACACATTCATTCATGGCATTTAAAAACTCACACTTTGAATCATCAAAACATATGCGCAAGCCACCATCACACAATTGAGAAATACTAAGAAGGTTAAAAGATAATCCATCAACTAATTGCACATTAGAGATAGAGAAAGAGGATACATCACCTATGGATCCTTGACCAAGGATCCTACCCTTCTTGTTGTCACCAAAAGTCACATGACCACCATTAGAGAACTTCTTGAGAGAAGAAAAAGAACTTGAGTTCCCGGTCATGTGTCTTGAGCAACCACTATCCAAGTACCACTTGGAAGCCTTAGAATTTTTGATTTTCAAGAACACCTACATTAGTTCAATTCGCTTTAGGTACCCAATTTCTTTTGGGTCCTAGGAGGTTAGCATCAAGAATCTTGGTTCCCTTTGGAACCCACATTTGCTTAACTTTCTTGCCAAACACATATTGAAACTTTGGAAAAACTTTGGCATTCAAGTTATGCATATATGCATCATTTGAAGAATGAAATGAAGTGCTAGCATACATAGAGCCTTGTGGAGCTCTAGGAGCCCTAGAATACCTTATGGGTTGCCCTAATTTCTTAGGAAACCCTACGGGTCTCTTGGAACCAGATTTGATACCCTTCTTCCAAGGCTGATTTGGCACATCCCTAATGGGAATAGGCCTATGTCCCATGGGTTGGACAAATGATACATGCTCAGGATGTGATTTTGAAGTTCTAGCATGCATATCATTCAAAGCATTGTAGTTAGGAGGTGAAAAAATCATTTTCTTAGGAAAACAATCCTCCTTCATGTCATTCAAGGAATGCAAATAGCCACGTGATACAAAAGATGTAGAAATATCATGCATATCACATTTCTTCAATTTTACATCATCACCAACATAACCTAAACCCGATTTGTCCAAAGATTGTCTAAGGCATGATAAGAGTGAATCAAGTCTAGAAGATCCCACACTAAACTTCGAGAAAGATTTCTCTAGATCCTCATATCTTAATTTCAAAGCATCTAATTCATTTTGAACAATAGAGTCATCATGTGACTCTTGGTTCTCATTAGGCACAATAGCAATCAATTTCAAATCATCATACTCTTCTTGCAAGGTACTAAGTTTAAATTGCAAATCTTCAATCAAGGGTTCATGATCACACTTAGACATGTTATTAGCACACATGGCAGCAAGCATATCGCACTTTTCATCACATTTAGCATTTAGATCATCAATGGTCTTTTCATGCTCTTCTACCTTAGCATTTAAACAATCAATCTCATTTTTCAATTGTTTCTTTTCCTTATGCATTTTCCTATTCTTAGCATTCATGTCATTGAGTAAGGAAAGCAAATCATCAATAGACACATCATCATCATCATGATCAAAAGAGTTTACCTCCTCATCCGGATTGGATGAGTTTCCTTTGGCCATCAAGCAAAGTCTAGCAACCTCGTCCTCACTTGAAGTGCTTTCGGAGTCCGAATCACTCCATGTAGCTTTGAAGGCTCTCTTGGTTTGCTCCTTGCTCTTTTCTTTCTTCTTTGGACACTCATACTTCATGTGTCCCTTCTTACCACACTCAAAGCACCTCAAATCTTTGTCTTGCTCCTCATGGTTCCCTTTTGAGTCGTTTTGATCCCCATGGCCAGATTTGAAGTTGTCCCTCCTTGAGTGGCCAAAAAGTCTACCACCTTGCTTCTTCTTGTTTATCAAGTATCTCTTGAATCTTCTTGTCATTAGGGCTACTTCCTCATCACTCAAATCATCTCCACTATCACCCTTGGAGGCAAAAGCAATGCTCTTCTTTTTGGTGTCCTCTTTTTGAGCTTCTCTTGCCTTCAAATTTGTCTCATATACCAGAAGTGATCCTACAAGCTCATCCAACTTCAAAACTTTGAGATCTTTAGCTTCTTGGATGGCTGTCACTTTGGCATCCCATGCTTCCGGAAGACTTCTCAAGTACTTTTGCACCTTTTCTTGATTGGAGAATGTCTTCCCTAAAGATTCAAGAGAATTCAGAATTTTGGTTAGTCTAATATCCATATGGGTAATAGACTCATGTGAAAGCATAGTGAACAATTCATATGAATGCATGAGCATGTTAATCTTGGACTCCTTTACTTGATTAGTTCCCTCATGCTTCATCTCTAACCTAGTCCACATATCTTTAGCCGAAATGCATGTAGAAATATGTTTAGCTTCAATTGAATTCAATGCATTAAATAAAATAGACATAGCTTTAGCATTCAAGGAAATCTTTTTCTTATCATTGTCATCCCATTTATCCCTAGGTTTTGAAATCTCCTTTTCAACATCACCAACTTTGGTGATGATGGTAGGCTCATAAGGTTCATCCTCTATGACATACCACAAATCAATATCCAGAGACATGAAATAAAGTTTCATTCTCATCTTCCAATGATCATAGTCATCTCCATCAAAGTATGGAGGTCTACCACTAGATTGACCCTCTAATACATGATCATGTCTACCACTAGTAGATGCCATATCAAGAATCACAAATAATGCACAAGACAATTACTTCTATATGCAAGTAACCTTGCTCCGATACCACTTGTTAGGATGTATGGCACCACAAGAGGGGGGGTGAATTGTGTCCTTAGTCAAATTTAGACTAGGTCACTCCTTTTTCGGTTTCAATGAATTATATCAAATTTCACCCTAAGCGGAAGCTAAATACCAAATTAAATTCTAGTGTATATGTATATGAGTCAAGGAGAACAATCAATTTAAACAAACTTGAATCTAGCAACCTAAATATCCAATTTCAAGTACGTATGATATGAGAATGCAATGCTAATTGAAATTGCTGGAAAGTAAAAGAGGCAAGAGATTTATAGTGGTTCGGCTTAACCCAAGCCTACTCCACTCCCCAAGTCCCACTTGGGAATTTCAAACACTCCACTATAGCTTGTTCAACCGAGTCAAGCGGAACTCATACAACCAGTGTTTTTGTAGCTCAAACACCAAACTTTACACACCGTGTGGTTTATAGCTCACCACACTAAACTCTACACACCGTGTGGTTTGTAGCTCACCACACTAACTCAATCAACAAAATACAAGCTCAAAAATGGCTCTAAGAATAGCCGGGTATGAGATAAGTTTAGGCTCAAAGGCTGGCTCTTTAGTAGCTGGATTTGTAAGTGTCTAAGGCTCAAATGAAGCTCTTGAAAAGCTGGAATGGGAATGGTAAGCACAAAACTCAGATTTGAGATTTTTTGGTTGCTAGGGTATGTGAAATTTTGAGTAGTGTATCAACCAACGAAAATCAGTTGTGATAAGGCTTGAATGGTGAAATGGAGATATAGAATGAAGCCTTATAGGTGCTGGAAATCAGATTGCTCAAGCAAGTAGAATGACTCTTGAGGAAATGATAAGAATCTGGTAAGAAAGGCTCAAGAGTAACAATAAAGCTTTACTTGGCTAGTGTGTGTGATCTCTCTTCAAAATCAAGTATGTAATCAAGAAATGAATGAGTGAAAGAATGAAAGCTTAGAAGATGAAGAACACTAGAGAGAGAGTGTAATTTTCGGCCAAGTATATGCACCATAGACAAAGAGTTAGTTTTTATAGAAAATTGTGGAGTGTAAGCTCATGAAATGAGGGCCATTGGATTGATATGAAAGATATGGACCCTTGGATCATTAGAGACGTTAGAAGGCTTAGAGAAGTGTGAAAATGTTTACAACAAGTCTCTTTTGGTAGGAGGAAATAATGGCTTTTGGATGGATATAGACTTTGGAGGCATCTTGGAAGATACAACAATTGACTTGAGAAAAGTTTGTCTTTTAGGTGGAGTAAATCATGGCTTTTGGATGGATATAGACTTTAGATGTATCTTGAAAGATACAACAATTGACTTGAGAAAAGTTTGTCTCTTAGGTGGGATAAATGATGGCCTTTGGATCAAATGAAGATTCAATTTTGGCCATAGGATGTAAAGTAGGAGAGATAAGAATAAAGCTTGAATCTTTGGCCATTGGATTAAAATGTGATTTTGATGTAGAGAGAATATGATCCATTGGATGTGGAGTGTCTTGGTGGGAAAGAGAAATGGTTTTGAAATAAAGCTTCCCACACATGTGAAGAGAAAAACTTGTCATAAGACTTGTTGTACCTCTTGTCTCCTCCTTTCAAATTAACTTTTCCTTCTCTTCTCTTTTTGGCTCCAAGTCTTCTAGTTAAGATGTAACTATGGTTAACTTGTCTTCTTTGCCATGTCATCAATGCCATGTCATTAATGCCGTGTCAACAATGCCATGTCAGCTGCCACGTCACGTCCGTCGATTCTGACTTTGACTAGAAAGTTAATTTTACTTCAATTGATCCCAATTAAGCTTCAAGACATCTTTGGCAAAACTTGATTATGTTGACCACGAAATTGACTTTCTTAATCATGTTTGACACTGATTAAGTCTTCATTACAATTCGGTTAAGGTCACCATGTTGATACATGGCCAACTTGATCATCCTACACACAATTAAACTCAAGACATGCTATGTAAACCCTTTTAGGATTTCTTGCAATTAGTTCATGTTAGTTCAATAATCAAATCATCAAATAAGCACAATTGAACTAGTTTAATATAAGTCTTGAATTCCTAAACTAATCAAGTAGGCATATGCACCTAGGTTTCTCAATACAATCAATAGATCAAAGTTCAATCAAAACATGCCGTTGTAATCACTCAAACATATATTCAACACAAGTTAAGTTCAAAATTGCACGAAATGTGAAAAACTTGTCTATGCATAGAATTGAGCATTCCTAAGGCATCAAAATGGACCGTTATACTCTATTTAGTGTTATTAGAAGTCTTAACTTGCTAGTTTAGCTTTTGGACATCGTTTCGTTAGGTAAAGAATCCAATAGACCAAGTTAAGTTCAAAATCGCACGAAACGTGAAAAACTTGTCTATGCATAGAATTGAGCATTCCTAAGGCATCAAAATGGACCGTTATACTCTATTTAGTGTTCTTAGAAGTCTTAACTTGCTAGTTTAGCTTTTGGACAACGTTTTGTTAGGTAAAGAAGCCAATAGACCAAGTTAAGTTCAAATTTGCACGAAACGTGAAAAACTTATCTATGCATAGAATTGAGCATTCCTAAGGCATCAAAATAGACCGTTATACTCTATTTAGTGTTATTTGAAATCTTAACTTGCTAGTTTAGCTTTTCGACAACGTTTCGTTAGGTAAAGGAGCCAATGGACCAAGTTAAGTTCAAAATTGCACGAAATGTGAAAAAGTTGTCTATGCATAGAATTGAGCATTCCTAAGGCATCAAAATGGACCGTTATACTCTATTTAGTGTTCTTAGAAGTCTTAACTTGCTAGTTTAGCTTTTGGACAACGTTTCGTTAGGTAAAGAAGCCAATAGACCAAGTTAAGTTCAAAAATGCACGTAACGTGAAAAACTTATCTATGCATAGAATTGAGCATTCCTAAGGCATCAAAATAGACCGTTATACTCTATTTAGTGTTCTTTGAAATCTTAACTTGCTAGTTTAGCTTTTCGACAACGTTTCGTTAGGTAAAGAAGCCAATGGACCAAGTTAAGTTCACAATTGGACGAAATGTGAAAAAGTTGTCTATGCATAGAATTGAGCATTCCTAAGGCATCAAAATGGACCGTTATACTCTATTTAGTGTTCTTAGAAGTTTTAACCTGCTAGTTTAGCTTTTGGACAACGTTTCGTTAGGTAAAGAAGCCAATAAACCAAGTTAAGTTCAAAATTGCACGAAATGTGAAAAACTTATCTATGCATAAAATTGAGCATTCCTAAGGCATCAAAATAGACCGTTATACTCTATTTAGTGTTCTTTGAAATTTTAACTTGCTAGTTTAGCTTTTCGACAACGTTTCGTTAGGTAAAGAAGCCAATATACCAAGTTAAGTTCAAAATTGCACGAAACGTGAAAAACTTGTCTATGCATAGAATTGAGCATTCCTAAGGCATCAAAATGGACCGTTATACTCTATTTAGTGTTCTTAGAAGTCTTAACTTGCTCGTTTAGCTTTTGGACAACGTTTCATTAGATAACGAAGCCAATAGACCAAGTTAAGTTCAAAATTGCACGAAACGTGAAAAACTTATCTATGCATAGAATTGAGCATTCCTAAGGCATCAAAATGGACCGTTATACTCTATTTAGTGTTCTTAGAAGTCTTAACTTGCTAGTTTAGCTTTTGGACGTCGTTTCGTTAGGTAAAGAAGCCAATGGACCAAGTTAACTTCAAAATTGCACGAAATGTGAAAAAGTTGTCTATGTATAGAATTGAGCATTCCTAAGGCATCAAAATGGACCGTTATACTCTATTTAGTGTTCTTAGAAGTCTTAACTTGCTAGTTTAGCTTTTCGACAACGTTTCGTTAGGTAAAGAAGCCAATATACCAAGTTAAGTTCAAAATTGCACGAAACGTGAAAAACTTGTCTATGCATAGAATTGAGCATTCCTAAGGCATCAAAATGGACCGTTATACTCTATTTAGTGTTCTTAGAAGTCTTAACTTGCTAGTTTAGCTTTTAGACAACGTTTTGTTAGGTAAAGAAGCCAATAGACCAAGTTAAGTTCAAATTTGCACGAAACGTGAAAAACTTATCTATGCATAGAATTGAGCATTCCTAAGGCATCAAAATAGACCGTTATACTCTATTTAGTGTTATTTGAAATCTTAACTTGCTAGTTTAGCTTTTCGACAACGTTTCGTTAGGTAAAGGAGCCAATGGACCAAGTTAAGTTCAAAATTGCACGAAATGTGAAAAAGTTGTCTATGTATAGAATTGAGCATTCCTAAGGCATCAAAATGGACCGTTATACTCTATTTAGTGTTCTTAGAAGTCTTAACTTGCTAGTTTAGCTTTTGGACAACGTTTCGTTAGGTAAAGAAGCATATAGACCAAGTTAAGTTCAAAATTGCACGTAACGTGAAAAACTTATCTATGCATAGAATTGAGCATTCCTAAGGCATCAAAATAGACCGTTATACTCTATTTAGTGTTCTTTGAAATCTTAACTTGCTAGTTTAGCTTTTCGACAACGTTTCGTTAGGTAAAGAAGCCAATGGACCAAGTTAAGTTCACAATTGGACGAAATGTGAAAAAGTTGTCTATGCATAGAATTGAGCATTCCTAAGGCATCAAAATGGACCGTTATACTCTATTTAGTGTTCTTTGAAGTTTTAACCTGCTAGTTTAGCTTTTGGACAACGTTTCGTTAGGTAAAGAAGCCAATAAACCAAGTTAAGTTCAAAATTGCACGAAATGTGAAAAACTTATCTATGCATAAAATTGAGCATTCCTAAGGCATCAAAATAGACCGTTATACTCTATTTAGTGTTCTTTGAAATTTTAACTTGCTAGTTTAGCTTTTCGACAACGTTTCGTTAGGTAAAGAAGCCAATGGACCAAGTTAAGTTCAAAATTGCACGAAATCAGAAAAAGTTGTCTATGCATAGAATTGAGCATTCCTAAGTCATCAAAATGGACCGTTATACTCTATTTGGTGTTCTTAGAAGTTTTAACCTGCTAGTTTAGCTTTTGGACAACGTTTCGTTAGGTAAAGAAGCCAATAGACCAAGTTAAGTTTAAAATTGCACGAAACGTGAAAAACTTGTCTATGCATAAAATTGAGCATTTCTAAGGCATCAAAATGGACTGTTATACTCTATTTACTGTTCTTAGAAGTCTTAACTTGCTAGTTTAGCTTTTCGACAACGTTTCGTTAGGTAAAGAAGCCAATAGACCAAGTTAAGTTCAAAATTGCACGAAACGTGAAAAACTTGTCTATGCATAGAATTGAGCATTCCTAAGGCATCAAAATGGACCGTTATACTCATTTTAGTTTTCTTTGAAGTCTTAACTTGCTCGTTTAGCTTTTGGACAACGTTTCATTAGGTAAAGAAGCCAATAGACCAAGTTAAGTTCAAAATTGCACGAAACGTGAAAAACTTATCTATGCCTAGAATTGAGCATTCCTAAGGCATCAAAATAGACCGTTATACTCTATGTAGTGTTCTTTGAAGTCTTAACTTGCTAGTTTAGCTTTTGGACATCGTTTCGTTAGGTAAAGAAGCCAATAGACCAAGTTAAGTTCAAAATTGCACGAAACATGGAAAACTTGCGCATGCTTAGAATTAAGCATTCCTAAGGCATCAAAATAGACCGTTATACTCTATTTAGTGTTCTTAGAAGTCTTAACTTGCTAGTTTAGCTTTTGGACAACGTTTCGTTAGGTAAACAAGCCAATAGACCAAGTTAGGTTCAAAATTGCATGAAACGTGAAAAACTTGTCTATGCATAGAATTGAGCATTCCTAGGGCATCAAAATGGACCGTTATACTCTATTTAGTGTTCTTAGAAGTCTAAACTTGCTAGTTTAGCTTTTGGACAACGTTTCGTTAGGTAAAGAAGCCAATAGACCAAGTTAAGTTCAAAATTGCACGAAACGTGAAAAACTTGTCTATGCATAGAATTGAGCATTCCTAAGGCATCAAAATGGACCGTTATACTCATTTTAGTTTTCTTTGAAGTCTTAACTTGCTCGTTTAGCTTTTGGACAACGTTTCATTAGGTAAAGAAGCCAACAGACCAAATTAAGTTCAAAATTGCACGAAACGTGAAAAACTTATCTATGCCCAGACTTGGGCACTCCTAAGGCATCAAAATAGACCGTTATACTCTATTTAGTGTTCTTTGAAGTCTTAACTTGCTAGTTTAGCTTTTGGACATCGTTTCGTTAGGTAAAGAAGCCAATAGACCAAGTTAAGTTCAAAATTGCACGAAACATGGAAAACTTGCGCATGCTTAGAATTGAGCATTCCTAAGGCATCAAAATAGACCGTTATACTCTATTTAGTGTTCTTAGAAGTCTTAACTTGCTAGTTTAGCTTTTTGACAACGTTTCGTTAGGTAAAGAAGCCAATAGACCAAGTTAGGTTCAAAATTGCATGAAACGTGAAAAACTTGTCTATGCATAGAATTGAGCATTCCTAGGGCATCAAAATGGACCGTTATACTCTATTTAGTGTTCTTAGAAGTCTAAACTTGCTAGTTTAGCTTTTGGACAACGTTTCGTTAGGTAAAGAAGCCAATAGACCAAGTTAAGTTCAAAATTGCACGAAACGTGAAAAACTTGTCTATGCATAGAATTGAGCATTCCTAAGGCATCAAAATGGACCGTTATACTCTATTTAGTGTTCTTAGAAGTCTTAACTTGCTCGTTTAGCTTTTGGACAACGTTTCATTAGGTAAAGAAGCCAATAGACCAAGTTAAGTTCAAAATTGCACGAAACGTGAAAAACTTATCTATGCCTAGAATTGAGCATTCCTAAGGCATCAACATAGACCGTTATACTCTATTTAGTGTTCTTTAAAGTCTTAACTTGCTAGTTTAGCTTTTCGACAATGTTTCGGTAGGTAAAGAAGCCAATAGACCAAGTTAAGTTCAAAATTGCACGAAATGTGAAAAACTTGTCTATGCATAGAATTGAGCATTCCTAAGGCATCAAAATGGACCGTTATACTCTATTTAGTGTTCTTAGAAGTCTTAACTTGCTAGTTTAGCTTTTGGACATCGTTTCGTTAGGTAAAGAAGCCAATAGACCAAGTTAAGTTTAAAATTGCACGAAACGTGAAAAACTTATCTATGCATAGAATTGAGCATTCCTAAGGCATCAAAATGGACCGTTATACTCCATTTAGTGTTCTTAGAAGTCTTAACTTGCTAGTTTAGCTTTTGGACAACGTTTCGTTTGGTAAATAAGCCAATAGACCAAGTTAAGTTCAAAATTGCACGAAACGTGAAAAACTTATCTATGCATAGAATTGAGCATTCCTAAGGCATCAAAATGGACCGTTATACTCTATTTCGTGTTCTTAGAAGTCTTAACTTGCTAGTTTAGCTTTTGGACAACGTTTCGTTAGGTAAAGAAGCCAATAGACCAAGTTAAGTTCAAAATTGCACGAAACGTGAAAAACTTATCTATGCATAGAATTGAGCATTCCTAAGGCATCAAAATAGACTGTTATACTCTATTTAGTGTTCTTTGAAATCTTAACTTGCTAGTTTAGCTTTTCGACAACGTTTCGTTAGGTAAAGAAGCCAATGGACCAAGTTCAGTTCAAAATTGGACGAAATGTGAAAAAGTTGTCTATGCATAGAATTGAGCATTCCTAAGGCATCAAAATGGACCGTTATACTCTATTTAGTGTTCTTAGAAGTTTTAACCTGCTAGTTTAGCTTTTGGACAACGTTTCGTTAGGTAAAGAAGCCAATAGACCAAGTTAAGTTCAAAATTGCACGAAATGTGAAAAACTTATCTATGCATAAAATTGAGCATCCCTAAGGCATTAAAATCGACCGTTATACTCTATTTAGTGTTCTTTGAAATTTTAACTTGCTAGTTTAGCTTTTCGACAACGTTTCGTTAGGTAAAGAAGCCAATGGACCAAGTTAAGTTCAAAATTGCACGAAATCAGAAAAAGTTGTCTATGCATAGAATTGAGCATTCCTAAGGCATCAAAATGGACCGTTATACTCTATTTGGTGTTCTTAGAAGTGTTAACCTGCTAGTTTAGCTTTTGGACAACGTTTCGTTAGGTAAAGAAGCCAATAGAGCAAGTTAAGTTTAAAATTGCACGAAACGTGAAAAACTTGTCTATGCATAAAATTGAGCATTCCTAAGGCATCAAAATGGACTGTTATACTCTATTTAGTGTTCTTAGAAGTGTTAACTTGCTAGTTTAGCTTTTTGACAACGTTTCGTTAGGTAAAGAAGCCAATAGACCAAGTTAAGTTCAAAATTGCACGAAATGTGGAAAACTTATCTATGCATAAAATTGAGCATTCCTAAGGCATCAAAATGGACCGTTATACTCTATTTAGTGTTCTTAGAAGTCTTAACTTGCTAGTTTAGCTTTTTGACAACGTTTGGTTAGGTAAAGAAGCCAATAGACCAAGTTAGGTTCAAAATTGCATGAAACGTGAAAAACTTGTCTATGCATAGAATTGAGCATTCCTAGGGCATCAAAATGGACCGTTATACTCTATTTAGTGTTCTTAGAAGTCTTAACTTGCTAGTTTAGCCTTTGGACAACGTTTCATTAGGTAAAGAAGCTAATAGACCAAGTTAAGTTCAAAATTGCACGAAACGTGAAAAACTTGTCTATGCATATAATTGAGCATTCCTAAGGCATCAAAATGGACCGTTATACTCTATTTAGTGTTCTTAGAAGTCTTAACTTGCTAGTTTAGCTTTTGGACATCGTTTCGTTAGGTAAAGAAGCCAATAGACCAAGTTAAGTTCAAAATGGCACGAAACATGAAAAACTTGCCCTGCATAGAATTGAGCATTCCTAAGGCATCAAAATAGACCGTTATACTCTTTTTAGTGTTCTTGGAAGTCTTAACTTTCCAGTTTAGCTTTTGGACAACGTTTCGTTAGGTAAAGAAGCCAATAGACCAAGTTAAGTTTAAAATTGCACGAAACGTGAAAAACTTGTCTATGCATAAAATTGAGCATTCCTAAGGCATCAAAATGGACTGTTATACTCTATTTAGTGTTCTTAGAAGTCTTAACTTGCTAGTTTAGCTTTTTGACAACGTTTCGTTAGGTAAAGAAGCCAATAGACCAAGTTAAGTTCAAAATTGCACGAAATGTGAAAAACTTATCTATGCATAAAATTGAGCATTCCTAAGGCATCAAAATGGACCGTTATACTCTATTTAGTGTTCTTAGAAGTCGTAACTTGCTAGTTTAGCTTTTTGACAACGTTTCGTTAGGTAAAGAAGCCAATAGACCAAGTTAGGTTCAAAATTGCACGAAACGTGAAAAACTTGTCTATGCATAGAATTGAGCATTCCTAGGGCATGAAAATAGACCGTTATACTCTATTTAGTGTTCTTAGAAGTCTTAACTTGCTAGTTTAGCCTTTGGACAACGTTTCGTTAGGTAAAGATGCTAATAGACCAAGTTAAGTTCAAAATTGCACGAAACGTGAAAAACTTGTCTATGCATATAATTGAGCATTCCTAAGGCATCAAAATGGACCGTTATACTCTATTTAGTGTTCTTAGAAGTCTTAACTTGCTAGTTTAGCTTTTGGACATCGTTTCGTTAGGTAAAGAAGCCAATAGACCAAGTTAAGTTCAAAATGGCACGAAACATTAAAAACTTGCCCTGCATAGAATTGAGCATTCCTAAGGCATCAAAATAGACCGTTATACTCTTTTTAGTGTTCTTGGAAGTCTTAACTTTCCAGTTTAGCTTTTGGACAACGTTTCGTTAGGTAAAGAAGCCAATAGACCAAGTTAAGTTTAAAATTGCACGAAACGTGAAAAACTTGTCTACGCATAGAATTGAGCAATCCTAAGGCATCAAAATAGACCGTTATACTCTATTTAGTGTTCTTAGAAGTCTTAACTTGCTAGTTTAGCTTTTGGACAACGTTTCGTTAGGTAAAGAAGCCAATAGACCAAGTTAGGTTCAAAATTGCATGAAACGTGAAAAACTTGTCTATGCATAGAATTGAGCATTCCTAGGGCATCAAAATGGACCGTTATACTCTATTTAGTGTTCTTAGAAGTCTTAACTTGCTAGTTTAGCTTTTGGACATCGTTTCGTTAGGTAAAGAAGCCAATAGACCAAGTTAAGTTCAAAATTGCACGAAACGTGAAAAACTTGTCTATGCATAGAATTGAGCATTCCTAACGCATCAAAATGGACCGTTATACTCATTTTAGTTTTCTTTGAAGTCTTAACTTGCTCGTTTAGCTTTTGGACAACGTTTCATTAGGTAAACAAGCCAATAGACCCAGTTAAGTTCAAAATTGCACGAAACGTGAAAAACTTATCTATGCCTAGACTTGAGCATTCCTAAGGCATCAAAATAGACCGTTATACTCTATTTAGTGTTCTTTGAAGTCTTAACTTGCTAGTTTAGCTTTTGGACATCGTTTCGTTAGGTAAAGAAGTCAATAGACCAAGTTAAGTTCAAAATTGCACGAAACATGGAAAACTTGCGCATGCTTAGAATTGAGCATTCCTAAGGCATCAAAATAGACCGTTATACTCTATTTAGTGTTCTTAGAAGTCTTAACTTGCTAGTTTAGCTTTTTGACAACGTTTCGTTAGGTAAAGAAGCCAATAGACCAAGTTAGGTTCAAAATTGCATGAAACGTGAAAAACTTGTCTATGCATAGAATTGAGCATTCCTAGGGCATCAAAATGGACCGTTATACTCTATTTAGTGTTCTTAGAAGTCTTAACTTGCTAGTTTAGCTTTTGGACAACGTTTCGTTAGGTAAAGAAGCCAATAGACCAAGTTAGGTTCAAAATTGCATGAAACGTGAAAAACTTGTCTATGCATAGAATTGAGCATTCCTAGGGCATCAAAATGGACCGTTATACTCTATTTAGTGTTCTTAGAAGTCTTAACTTGCTAGTTTAGCTTTTGGACATCGTTTCGTTAGGTAAAGAAGCCAATAGACCAAGTTAAGTTCAAAATTGCACGAAACGTGAAAAACTTGTCTATGCATAGAATTGAGCATTCCTAACGCATCAAAATGGACCGTTATACTCATTTTAGTTTTCTTTGAAGTCTTAACTTGCTCGTTTAGCTTTTGGACAACGTTTCATTAGGTAAACAAGCCAATAGACCCAGTTAAGTTCAAAATTGCACGAAACGTGAAAAACTTATCTATGCCTAGACTTGAGCATTCCTAAGGCATCAAAATAGACCGTTATACTCTATTTAGTGTTCTTTGAAGTCTTAACTTGCTAGTTTAGCTTTTGGACATCGTTTCGTTAGGTAAAGAAGTCAATAGACCAAGTTAAGTTCAAAATTGCACGAAACATGGAAAACTTACGCATGCTTAGAATTGAGCATTCCTAAGGCATCAAAATAGACCGTTATACTCTATTTAGTGTTCTTAGAAGTGTTAACTTGCTAGTTTAGCTTTTTGACAACGTTTCGTTAGGTAAAGAAGCCAATAGACCAAGTTAGGTTCAAAATTGCATGAAACGTGAAAAACTTGTCTATGCATAGAATTGAGCATTCCTAGGGCATCAAAATGGACCGTTATACTCTATTTAGTGTTCTTAGAAGTCTTAACTTGCTAGTTTAGCTTTTGGACAACGTTTCGTTAGGTAAAGAAGCCAATAGACCAAGTTAAGTTCAAAATTGCACGAAACGTGAAAAACTTGTCTATGCATAGAATTGAGCATTCCTAAGGCATCAAAATGGACCGTTATACTCTATTTAGTGTTCTTAGAAGTCTTAACTTGCTCGTTTAGCTTTTGGACAACGTTTCATTAGGTAAAGAAGCCAGTAGACCAAGTTAAGTTCAAAATTGCACGAAACGTGAAAAACTTATCTATGCATAGAATTGAGCATTCCTAAGGCATCAAAATGGACCGTTATACTCTATTTAGTGTTCTTAGAAGTCTTAACTTGCTAGTTTAGCTTTTGGACAACGTTTCGTTTGGTAAAGAAGCCAATAGACCAAGTTAAGTTCAAAATTGCACGAAACGTGAAAAACTTATCTATGCATAGAATTGAGCATTCCTAAGGCATGAAAATGGACCGTTATACTCTATTTAGTGTTCTTAGAAGTCTTAACTTGCTAGTTTAGCTTTTGGACAACGTTTCGTTAGGTAAAGAAGCCAATAGACCAAGTTAAGTTCAAAATTGCACGAAACGTGAAAAACTTATCTATGCATAGAATTGAGCATTCCTAAGGCATCAAAATAGACCGTTATACTCTATTTAGTGTTCTTTGAAATCTTAACTTGCTAGTTTAGCTTTTCGACAACGTTTCGTTAGGTAAAGAAGCCAATGGACCAAGTTAAGTTCAAAATTGGACGAAATGTGAAAAAGTTGTCTATGCATAGAATTGAGCATTCCTAAGGCATCAAAATGGACCGTTATACTCTATTTAGTGTTCTTAGAAGTTTTAACCTGCTAGTTTAGCTTTTGGACAACGTTTCGTTAGGTAAAGAAGCCAATAGACCAAGTTAAGTTCAAAATTGCACGAAATGTGAAAAACTTATCTATGCATAAAATTGAGCATTCCTAAGGCATCAAAATCGACCGTGATACTCTATTTAGTGTTCTTTGAAATTCTAACTTGCTAGTTTAGCTTTTCGACAACGTTTCGTTAGGTAAAGAAGCCAATGGACCAAGTTAAGTTCAAAATTGCACGAAATCAGAAAAAGTTGTCTATGCATAGAATTGAGCATTCCTAAGGCATCAAAATGGACCGTTATACTCTATTTGGTGTTCTTAGAAGTGTTAACCTGCTAGTTTAGCTTTTGGACAACGTTTCGTTAGGTAAAGAAGCCAATAGACCAAGTTAAGTTTAAAATTGCACGAAACGTGAAAAACTTGTCTATGCATAAAATTGAGCATTCCTAAGGCATCAAAATGGACTGTTCTACTCTATTTAGTGTTCTTAGAAGTCTTAACTTGCTAGTTTAGCTTTTTGACAACGTTTCGTTAGGTAAAGAAGCCAATAGACCAAGTTAAGTTCAAAATTGCACGAAATGTGAAAAACTTATCTATGCATAAAATTGAGCATTCCTAAGGCATCAAAATGGACCGTTATACTCTATTTAGTGTTCTTAGAAGTCTTAACTTGCTAGTTTAGCTTTTTGACAACGTTTCGTTAGGTAAAGAAGCCAATAGACCAAGTTAGGTTCAAAATTGCATGAAACGTGAAAAACTTGTCTATGCATAGAATTGAGCATTCCAAGGGCATCAAAATGGACCGTTATACTCTATTTAGTGTTCTTAGAAGTCTTAACTTGCTAGTTTAGCTTTTGGACAACGTTTCGTTATGTAAAGAAGCCAATAGACCAAGTTAAGTTCAAAATTGCACGAAACGTGAAAAACTTATCTATGCATAGAATTGAGCATTCCTAAGGCATCAAAATAGACTGTTATACTCTATTTAGTGTTCTTTGAAATCTTAACTTGCTAGTTTAGCTTTTGGACAACGTTTCGTTAGGTAAAGAAGCCAATAGACCAAGTTAAGTTCAAAATTGCACGAAACGTGAAAAACTTATCTATGCCTAGAATTGAGCATTCCTAAGGCATCAACATAGACCGTTATACTCTATTTAGTGTTCTTTAAAGTCTTAACTTGCTAGTTTAGCTTTTCGACAACGTTTCGGTAGGTAAAGAAGCCAATAGACCAAGTTAAGTTCAAAATTGCACGAAATGTGAAAAACTTGTCTATGCATAGAATTGAGCATTCCTAAGGCATCAAAATGGACCGTTATACTCTATTTAGTGTTCTTAGAAGTCTTAACTTGCTAGTTTAGCTTTTGGACATCGTTTCGTTAGGTAAAGAAGCCAATAGACCAAGTTAAGTTTAAAATTGCACGAAACGTGAAAAACTTATCTATGCATAGAATTGAGCATTCCTAAGGCATCAAAATGGACCGTTATACTCTATTTAGTGTTCTTAGAAGTCTTAACTTGCTAGTTTAGCTTTTGGACAACGTTTCGTTTGGTAAATAAGCCAATAGACCAAGTTAAATTCAAAATTGCACGAAACGTGAAAAACTTATCTATGCATAGAATTGAGCATTCCTAAGGCATCAAAATGGACCGTTATACTCTATTTAGTGTTCTTAGAAGTCTTAACTTGCTAGTTTAGCTTTTAGACAACGTTTCGTTAGGTAAAGAAGCAAATAGACCAAGTTAAGTTCAAAATTGCACGAAACGTGAAAAACTTATCTATGCATAGAATTGAGCATTCCTAAGGCATCAAAATAGACTGTTATACTCTATTTAGTGTTCTTTGAAATCTTAACTTGCTAGTTTAGCTTTTCGACAACGTTTCGTTAGGTAAAGAAGCCAATGGACCAAGTTAAGTTCAAAATTGGACGAAATGTGAAAAAGTTGTCTATGCATAGAATTGAGCATTCCTAAGGCATCAAAATGGACCGTTATACTCTATTTAGTGTTCTTAGAAGTTTTAACCTGCTAGTTTAGCTTTTGGACAACGTTTCGTTTGGTAAAGAAGCCAATAGACCAAGTTAAGTTCAAAATTGCACGAAACGTGAAAAACTTATCTATGCATAGAATTGAGCATTCCTAAGGCATGAAAATGGACCGTTATACTCTATTTAGTGTTCTTAGAAGTCTTAACTTGCTAGTTTAGCTTTTGGACAACGTTTCGTTAGGTAAAGAAGCCAATAGACCAAGTTAAGTTCAAAATTGCACGAAACGTGAAAAACTTATCTATGCATAGAATTGAGCATTCCTAAGGCATCAAAATAGACCGTTATACTCTATTTAGTGTTCTTTGAAATCTTAACTTGCTAGTTTAGCTTTTCGACAACGTTTCGTTAGGTAAAGAAGCCAATGGACCAAGTTAAGTTCAAAATTGGACGAAATGTGAAAAAGTTGTCTATGCATAGAATTGAGCATTCCTAAGGCATCAAAATGGACCGTTATACTCTATTTAGTGTTCTTAGAAGTTTTAACCTGCTAGTTTAGCTTTTGGACAACGTTTCGTTAGGTAAAGAAGCCAATAGACCAAGTTAAGTTCAAAATTACACGAAATGTGAAAAACTTATCTATGCATAAAATTGAGCATTCCTAAGGCATCAAAATCGACCGTTATACTCTATTTAGTGTTCTTTGAAATTTTAACTTGCTAGTTTAGCTTTTCGACAACGTTTCGTTAGGTAAAGAAGCCAATGGACCAAGTTAAGTTCAAAATTGCACGAAATCAGAAAAAGTTGTCTATGCATAGAATTGAGCATTCCTAAGGCATCAAAATGGACCGTTATACTCTATTTGGTGTTCTTGGAAGTGTTAACCTGCTAGTTTAGCTTTTGGACAACGTTTCGTTAGGTAAAGAAGCCAATAGACCAAGTTAAGTTTAAAATTGCACGAAACGTGAAAAACTTGTCTATGCATAAAATTGAGCATTCCTAAGGCATCAAAATGGACTGTTATACTCTATTTAGTGTTCTTAGAAGTCTTAACTTGCTAGTTTAGCTTTTTGACAACGTTTCGTTAGGTAAAGAAGCCAATAGACCAAGTTAAGTTCAAAATTGCACGAAATGTGAAAAACTTATCTATGCATAAAATTGAGCATTCCTAAGGCATCAAAATGGACCGTTATACTCTATTTAGTGTTCTTAGAAGTCTTAACTTGCTAGTTTAGCTTTTTGACAACGTTTCGTTAGGTAAAGAAGCCAATAGACCAAGTTAGGTTCAAAATTGCATGAAACGTGAAAAACTTGTCTATGCATAGAATTGAGCATTCCAAGGGCATCAAAATGGACCGTTATACTCTATTTAGTGTTCTTAGAAGTCTTAACTTGCTAGTTTAGCTTTTGGACAACGTTTCGTTATGTAAAGAAGCCAATAGACCAAGTTAAGTTCAAAATTGCACGAAACGTGAAAAACTTATCTATGCATAGAATTGAGCATTCCTAAGGCATCAAAATAGACTGTTATACTCTATTTAGTGTTCTTTGAAATCTTAACTTGCTAGTTTAGCTTTTGGACAACGTTTCGTTAGGTAAAGAAGCCAATAGACCAAGTTAAGTTCAAAATTGCACGAAACGTGAAAAACTTATCTATGCCTAGAATTGAGCATTCCTAAGGCATCAACATAGACCGTTATACTCTATTTAGTGTTCTTTAAAGTCTTAACTTGCTAGTTTAGCTTTTCGACAACGTTTCGGTAGGTAAAGAAGCCAATAGACCAAGTTAAGTTCAAAATTGCACGAAATGTGAAAAACTTGTCTATGCATAGAATTGAGCATTCCTAAGGCATCAAAATGGACCGTTATACTCTATTTAGTGTTCTTAGAAGTCTTAACTTGCTAGTTTAGCTTTTGGACATCGTTTCGTTAGGTAAAGAAGCCAATAGACCAAGTTAAGTTTAAAATTGCACGAAACGTGAAAAACTT
This sequence comes from Tripterygium wilfordii, assembly GCF_013401445.1. NCBI lineage: Eukaryota > Viridiplantae > Streptophyta > Magnoliopsida > Celastrales > Celastraceae > Tripterygium > Tripterygium wilfordii. Next base: position 19,704 of record NW_024056286.1, on the reverse strand, counting down.
ATCTATGCATAGAATTGAGCATTCCTAAGGCATCAAAATGGACCGTTATACTCTATTTAGTGTTCTTAGAAGTCTTAACTTGCTAGTTTAGCTTTTGGACAACGTTTCGTTTGGTAAATAAGCCAATAGACCAAGTTAAGTTCAAAATTGCACGAAACGTGAAAAACTTATCTATGCATAGAATTGAGCATTCCTAAGGCATCAAAATGGACCGTTATACTCTATTTAGTGTTCTTAGAAGTCTTAACTTGCTAGTTTAGCTTTTGGACAACGTTTCGTTAGGTAAAGAAGCAAATAGACCAAGTTAAGTTCAAAATTGCACGAAACGTGAAAAACTTATCTATGCATAGAATTGAGCATTCCTAAGGCATCAAAATAGACTGTTATACTCTATTTAGTGTTCTTTGAAATCTTAACTTGCTAGTTTAGCTTTTCGACAACGTTTCGTTAGGTAAAGAAGCCAATGGACCAAGTTAAGTTCAAAATTGGACGAAATGTGAAAAAGTTGTCTATGCATAGAATTGAGCATTCCTAAGGCATCAAAATGGACCGTTATACTCTATTTAGTGTTCTTAGAAGTTTTAACCTGCTAGTTTAGCTTTTGGACAACGTTTCGTTAGGTAAAGAAGCCAATAGACCAAGTTAAGTTCAAAATTGCACGAAATGTGAAAAACTTATCTATGCATAAAATTGAGCATTCCTAAGGCATCAAAATGGACTGTTATACTCTATTTAGTGTTCTTAGAAGTCTTAACTTGCTAGTTTAGCTTTTGGACAACGTTTCGTTAGGTAAAGAAGCAAATAGACCAAGTTAAGTTCAAAATTGCACGAAACGTGAAAAACTTATCTATGCATAGAATTGAGCATTCCTAAGGCATCAAAATAGACTGTTATACTCTATTTAGTGTTCTTTGAAATCTTAACTTGCTAGTTTAGCTTTTCGACAACGTTTCGTTAGGTAAAGAAGCCAATGGACCAAGTTAAGTTCAAAATTGGACGAAATGTGAAAAAGTTGTCTATGCATAGAATTGAGCATTCCTAAGGCATCAAAATGGACCGTTATACTCTATTTAGTGTTCTTAGAAGTTTTAACCTGCTAGTTTAGCTTTTGGACAACGTTTCGTTAGGTAAAGAAGCCAATAGACCAAGTTAAGTTCAAAATTGCACGAAATGTGGAAAACTTATCTATGCATAAAATTGAGCATTCCTAAGGCATCAAAATGGACCGTTATACTCTATTTAGTGTTCTTAGAAGTCTTAACTTGCTAGTTTAGCTTTTTGACAACGTTTCGTTAGGTAAAGAAGCCAATAGACCAAGTTAGGTTCAAAATTGCATGAAACGTGAAAAACTTGTCTATGCATAGAATTGAGCATTCCTAGGGCATCAAAATGGACCGTTATACTCTATTTAGTGTTCTTTGAAGTCTTAACTTGCTAGTTTAGCTTTTTGACAACGTTTCGTTAGGTAAAGAAGCCAATAGACCAAGTTAAGTTCAAAATTGCACGAAATGTGGAAAACTTATCTATGCATAAAATTGAGCATTCCTAAGGCATCAAAATGGACCGTTATACTCTATTTAGTGTTCTTAGAAGTCTTAACTTGCTAGTTTAGCTTTTTGACAACGTTTCGTTAGGTAAAGAAGCCAATAGACCAAGTTAGGTTCAAAATTGCATGAAACGTGAAAAACTTGTCTATGCATAGAATTGAGCATTCCTAGGGCATCAAAATGGACCGTTATACTCTATTTAGTGTTCTTTGAAGTCTTAACTTGCTAGTTTAGCCTTTGGACAACGTTTCGTTAGGTAAAGAAGCTAATAGACCAAGTTAAGTTCAAAATTGCACGAAACGTGAAAAACTTGTCTATGCATATAATTGAGCATTCCTAAGGCATCAAAATGGACCGTTATACTCTATTTAGTGTTCTTAGAAGTCTTAACTTGCTAGTTTAGCTTTTGGACATCGTTTCGTTAGGTAAAGAAGCCAATAGACCAAGTTAAGTTCAAAATGGCACGACACATGAAAAACTTGCCCTGCATAGAATTGAGCATTCCTAAGGCATCAAAATAGACCGTTATACTCTTTTTAGTGTTCTTGGAAGTCTTAACTTTCCAGTTTAGCTTTTGGACAACGTTTCGTTAGGTAAAGAAGCCAATAGACCAAGTTAAGTTTAAAATTGCACGAAACGTGAAAAAGTTGTCTATGCATAAAATTGAGCATTCCTAAGGCATCAAAATGGACTGTTATACTCTATTTAGTGTTCTTAGAAGTCTTAACTTGCTAGTTTAGCTTTTTGACAACGTTTCGTTAGGTAAAGAAGCCAATAGACCAAGTTAAGTTCAAAATTGCACGAAATGTGAAAAACTTATCTATGCATAAAATTGAGCATTCCTAAGGCATCAAAATGGACCGTTATACTCTATTTAGTGTTCTTAGAAGTCTTAACTTGCTAGTTTAGCTTTTTGACAACGTTTCGTTAGGTAAAGAAGCCAATAGACCAAGTTAGGTTCAAAATTGCACGAAACGTGAAAAACTTGTCTATGCATAGAATTGAGCATTCCTAGGGCATCAAAATAGACCGTTATACTCTATTTAGTGTTCTTAGAAGTCTTAACTTGCTAGTTTAGCCTTTGGACAACGTTTCGTTAGGTAAAGATGCTAATAGACCAAGTTAAGTTCAAAATTGCACGAAACGTGAAAAACTTGTCTATGCATATAATTGAGCATTCCTAAGGCATCAAAATGGACCGTTATACTCTATTTAGTGTTCTTAGAAGTCTTAACTTGCTAGTTTAGCTTTTGGACATCGTTTCGTTAGGTAAAGAAGCCAATAGACCAAGTTAAGTTCAAAATGGCACGAAACATGAAAAACTTGCCCTGCATAGAATTGAGCATTCCTAAGGCATCAAAATAGACCGTTATACTCTTTTTAGTGTTCTTGGAAGTCTTAACTTTCCAGTTTAGCTTTTGGACAACGTTTCGTTAGGTAAAGAAGCCGATAGACCAAGTTAAGTTTAAAATTGCACGAAACGTGAAAAACTTGTCTACGCATAGAATTGAGCAATCCTAAGGCATCAAAATAGACCGTTATACTCTATTTAGTGTTCTTAGAAGTCTTAACTTGCTAGTTTAGCTTTTGGACAACGTTTCGTTAGGTAAAGAAGCCAATAGACCAAGTTAGGTTCAAAATTGCATGAAACGTGAAAAACTTGTCTATGCATAGAATTGAGCATTCCTAGGGCATCAAAATGGACCGTTATACTCTATTTAGTGTTCTTAGAAGTCTTAACTTGCTAGTTTAGCTTTTGGACATCGTTTCGTTAGGTAAAGAAGCCAATAGACCAAGTTAAGTTCAAAATTGCACGAAACGTGAAAAACTTGTCTATGCATAGAATTGAGCATTCCTAAGGCATCAAAATGGACCGTTATACTCATTTTAGTTTTCTTTGAAGTCTTAACTTGCTCGTTTAGCTTTTGGACAACGTTTCATTAGGTAAACAAGCCAATAGACCCAGTTAAGTTCAAAATTGCACGAAACGTGAAAAACTTATCTATGCCTAGACTTGAGCATTCCTAAGGCATCAAAATAGACCGTTATACTCTATTTAGTGTTCTTTGAAGTCTTAACTTGCTAGTTTAGCTTTTGGACATCGTTTCGTTAGGTAAAGAAGCCAATAGACCAAGTTAAGTTCAAAATTGCACGAAACATGGAAAACTTGCGCATGCTTAGAATTGAGCATTCCTAAGGCATCAAAATAGACCGTTATACTCTATTTAGTGTTCTTAGAAGTCTTAACTTGCTAGTTTAGCTTTTTGACAACGTTTCGTTAGGTAAAGAAGCCAATAGACCAAGTTAGGTTCAAAATTGCATGAAACGTGAAAAACTTGTCTATGCATAGAATTGAGCATTCCTAGGGCATCAAAATGGACCGTTATACTCTATTTAGTGTTCTTAGAAGTCTTAACTTGCTAGTTTAGCTTTTGGACAACGTTTCGTTAGGTAAAGAAGCCAATAGACCAAGTTAAGTTCAAAATTGCACGAAACGTGAAAAACTTGTCTATGCATAGAATTGAGCATTCCTAAGGCATCAAAATGGACCGTTATACTCTATTTAGTGTTCTTAGAAGTCTTAACTTGCTCGTTTAGCTTTTGGACAACGTTTCATTAGGTAAAGAAGCCAGTAGACCAAGTTAAGTTCAAAATTGCACGAAACGTGAAAAACTTATCTATGCATAGAATTGAGCATTCCTAAGGCATCAAAATGGACCGTTATACTCTATTTAGTGTTCTTAGAAGTCTTAACTTGCTAGTTTAGCTTTTGGACAACGTTTCGTTTGGTAAAGAAGCCAATAGACCAAGTTAAGTTCAAAATTGCACGAAACGTGAAAAACTTATCTATGCATAGAATTGAGCATTCATAAGGCATGAAAATGGACCGTTATACTCTATTTAGTGTTCTTAGAAGTCTTAACTTGCTAGTTTAGCTTTTGGACAACGTTTCGTTAGGTAAAGAAGCCAATAGACCAAGTTAAGTTCAAAATTGCACGAAACGTGAAAAACTTATCTATGCATAGAATTGAGCATTCCTAAGGCATCAAAATAGACCGTTATACTCTATTTAGTGTTCTTTGAAATCTTAACTTGCTAGTTTAGCTTTTCGACAACGTTTCGTTAGGTAAAGAAGCCAATGGACCAAGTTAAGTTCAAAATTGGACGAAATGTGAAAAAGTTGTCTATGCATAGAATTGAGCATTCCTAAGGCATCAAAATGGACCGTTATACTCTATTTAGTGTTCTTAGAAGTTTTAACCTGCTAGTTTAGCTTTTGGACAACGTTTCGTTAGGTAAAGAAGCCAATAGACCAAGTTAAGTTCAAAATTGCACGAAATGTGAAAAACTTATCAATGCATAAAATTGAGCATTCCTAAGGCATCAAAATCGACCGTTATACTCTATTTAGTGTTCTTTGAAATTTTAACTTGCTAGTTTAGCTTTTCGACAACGTTTCGTTAGGTAAAGAAGCCAATGGACCAACTTAAGTTCAAAATTGCACGAAATCAGAAAAAGTTGTCTATGCATAGAATTGAGCATTCCTAAGGCATCAAAATGGACCGTTATACTCTATTTGGTGTTCTTAGAAGTGTTAACCTGCTAGTTTAGCTTTTGGACAACGTTTCGTTAGGTAAAGAAGCCAATAGACCAAGTTAAGTTTAAAATTGCACGAAACGTGAAAAACTTGTCTATGCATAAAATTGAGCATTCCTAAGGCATCAAAATGGACTGTTATACTCTATTTAGTGTTCTTTGAAGTCTTAACTTGCTAGTTTAGCTTTTTGACAACGTTTCGTTAGGTAAAGAAGCCAATAGACCAAGTTAAGTTCAAAATTGCACGAAACGTGAAAAACTTATCTATGCATAGAATTGAGCATTCCTAAGGCATCAAAATAGACCGTTATACTCTATTTAGTGTTCTTTGAAATCTTAACTTGCTAGTTTAGCTTTTCGACAACGTTTCGTTAGGTAAAGAAGCCAATGGACCAAGTTAAGTTCAAAATTGGACGAAATGTGAAAAAGTTGTCTATGCATAGAATTGAGCATTCCTAAGGCATCAAAATGGACCGTTATACTCTATTTAGTGTTCTTAGAAGTTTTAACCTGCTAGTTTAGCTTTTGGACAACGTTTCGTTAGGTAAAGAAGCCAATAGACCAAGTTAAGTTCAAAATTGCACGAAATGTGAAAAACTTATCTATGCATAAAATTGAGCATTCCTAAGGCATCAAAATCGACCGTTATACTCTATTTAGTGTTCTTTGAAATTTTAACTTGCTAGTTTAGCTTTTCGACAACGTTTCGTTAGGTAAAGAAGCCAATGGACCAACTTAAGTTCAAAATTGCACGAAATCAGAAAAAGTTGTCTATGCATAGAATTGAGCATTCCTAAGGCATCAAAATGGACCGTTATACTCTATTTGGTGTTCTTAGAAGTGTTAACCTGCTAGTTTAGCTTTTGGACAACGTTTCGTTAGGTAAAGAAGCCAATAGACCAAGTTAAGTTTAAAATTGCACGAAACGTGAAAAACTTGTCTATGCATAAAATTGAGCATTCCTAAGGCATCAAAATGGACTGTTATACTCTATTTAGTGTTCTTAGAAGTCTTAACTTGCTAGTTTAGCTTTTTGACAACGTTTCGTTAGGTAAAGAAGCCAATAGACCAAGTTAAGTTCAAAATTGCACGAAATGTGAAAAACTTATCTATGCATAAAATTGAGCATTCCTAAGGCATCAAAATGGACCGTTATACTCTATTTAGTGTTCTTAGAAGTCTTAACTTGCTAGTTTAGCTTTTTGACAACGTTTCGTTAGGTAAAGAAGCCAATAGACCAAGTTAGGTTCAAAATTGCATGAAACGTGAAAAACTTGTCTATGCATAGAATTGAGCATTCCTAGGGCATCAAAATGGACCGTTATACTCTATTTAGTGTTCTTAGAAGTGTTAACTTGCTAGTTTAGCTTTTGGACATCGTTTCGTTAGGTAAAGAAGCCAATAGACCAAGTTAAGTTCAAAATTGCACGAAACGTGAAAAACTTGTCAATGCATAGAATTGAGCATTCCTAAGGCATCAAAATGGACCGTTATACTCATTTTAGTTTTCTTTGAAGTCTTAACTTGCTCGTTTAGCTTTTGGACAACGTTTCATTAGGTAAACAAGCCAATAGACCCAGTTAAGTTCAAAATTGCACGAAACGTGAAAAACTTATCTATGCCTAGACTTGAACATTCCTAAGGCATCAAAATAGACCGTTATACTCTTTTTAGTGTTCTTGGAAGTCTTAACTTTCCAGTTTAGCTTTTGGACAACGTTTCGTTAGGTAAAGAAGCCAATAGACCAAGTTAAGTTTAAAATTGCACGAAACGTGAAAAACTTGTCTACGCATAGAATTTAGCAATCCTAAGGCATCAAAATAGACCGTTATACTCTATTTAGTGTTCTTAGAAGTCTTAACTTGCTAGTTTAGCTTTTGGACAACGTTTCGTTAGGTAAAGAAGCCAATAGACCAAGTTAGGTTCAAAATTGCATGAAACGTGAAAAACTTGTCTATGCATAGAATTGAGCATTCCTAGGGCATCAAAATGGACCGTTATACTCTATTTAGTGTTCTTAGAAATCTTAACTTGCTAGTTTAGCTTTTGGACATCGTTTCGTTAGGTAAAGAAGCCAATAGACCAAGTTAAGTTCAAAATTGCACGAAACATGGAAAACTTGCGCATGCTTAGAATTGAGCATTCCTAAGGCATCAAAATAGACCGTTATACTCTATTTAGTGTTCTTAGAAGTCTTAACTTGCTAGTTTAGCTTTTTGACAACGTTTCGTTAGGTAAAGAAGCCAATAGACCAAGTTAGGTTCACAATTGCATGAAACGTGAAAAACTTGTCTATGCATAGAATTGAGTATTCCTAGGGAATCAAAATGGACCGTTATACTCTATTTAGTGTTCTTAGAAGTCTTAACTTGCTAGTTTAGCTTTTGGACAACGTTTCGTTAGGTAAAGAAGCCAATAGACCAAGTTAGGTTCAAAATTGCATGAAACGTGAAAAACTTGTCTATGCATAGAATTGAGCATTCCTAGGGCATCAAAATGGACCGTTATACTCTATTTAGTGTTCTTAGAAGTCTTAACTTGCTAGTTTAGCTTTTTGACAACGTTTCGTTAGGTAAAGAAGCCAATAGACCAAGTTAAGTTCAAAATTGCACGAAATGTGAAAAACTTATCTATGCATAAAATTGAGCATTCCTAAGGCATCAAAATGGACCGTTATACTCTATTTAGTGTTCTTAGAAGTCTTAACTTGCTAGTTTAGCTTTTTGACAACGTTTCGTTAGGTAAAGAAGCCAATAGACCAAGTTAGGTTCAAAATTGCATGAAACGTGAAAAACTTGTCTATGCATAGAATTGAGCATTCCTAGGGCATCAAAATGGACCGTTATACTCTATTTAGTGTTCTTAGAAGTGTTAACTTGCTAGTTTAGCTTTTGGACATCGTTTCGTTAGGTAAAGAAGCCAATAGACCAAGTTAAGTTCAAAATTGCACGAAACGTGAAAAACTTGTCAATGCATAGAATTGAGCATTCCTAAGGCATCAAAATGGACCGTTATACTCATTTTAGTTTTCTTTGAAGTCTTAACTTGCTCGTTTAGCTTTTGGACAACGTTTCATTAGGTAAACAAGCCAATAGACCCAGTTAAGTTCAAAATTGCACGAAACGTGAAAAACTTATCTATGCCTAGACTTGAACATTCCTAAGGCATCAAAATAGACCGTTATACTCTTTTTAGTGTTCTTGGAAGTCTTAACTTTCCAGTTTACCTTTTGGACAACGTTTCGTTAGGTAAAGAAGCCAATAGACCAAGTTAAGTTTAAAATTGCACGAAACGTGAAAAACTTGTCTACGCATAGAATTTAGCAATCCTAAGGCATCAAAATAGACCGTTATACTCTATTTAGTGTTCTTAGAAGTCTTAACTTGCTAGTTTAGCTTTTGGACAACGTTTCGTTAGGTAAAGAAGCCAATAGACCAAGTTAGGTTCAAAATTGCATGAAACGTGAAAAACTTGTCTATGCATAGAATTGAGCATTCCTAGGGCATCAAAATGGACCGTTATACTCTATTTAGTGTTCTTAGAAATCTTAACTTGCTAGTTTAGCTTTTGGACATCGTTTCGTTAGGTAAAGAAGCCAATAGACCAAGTTAAGTTCAAAATTGCACGAAACATGGAAAACTTGCGCATGCTTAGAATTGAGCATTCCTAAGGCATCAAAATAGACCGTTATACTCTATTTAGTGTTCTTAGAAGTCTTAACTTGCTAGTTTAGCTTTTTGACAACGTTTCGTTAGGTAAAGAAGCCAATAGACCAAGTTAGGTTCACAATTGCATGAAACGTGAAAAACTTGTCTATGCATAGAATTGAGTATTCCTAGGGCATCAAAATGGACCGTTATACTCTATTTAGTGTTCTTAGAAGTCTTAACTTGCTAGTTTAGCTTTTGGACAACGTTTCGTTAGGTAAAGAAGCCAATAGACCAAGTTAGGTTCAAAATTGCATGAAACGTGAAAAACTTGTCTATGCATAGAATTGAGCATTCCTAGGGCATCAAAATGGACCGTTATACTCTATTTAGTGTTCTTAGAAGTCTTAACTTGCTAGTTTAGCTTTTGGACATCGTTTCGTTAGGTAAAGAAGCCAATAGACCAAGTTAAGTTCAAAATTGCACGAAACGTGAAAAACTTGTCTATGCATAGAATTGAGCATTCCTAAGGCATCAAAATGGACCGTTATACTCATTTTAGTTTTCTTTGAAGTCTTAACTTGCTCGTTTAGCTTTTGGACAACGTTTCATTAGGTAAACAAGCCAATAGACCCAGTTAAGTTCAAAATTGCACGAAACGTGAAAAACTTATCTATGCCTAGACTTGAGCATTCCTAAGGCATCAAAATAGACCGTTATACTCTTTTTAGTGTTCTTGGAAGTCTTAACTTTCCAGTTTAGCTTTTGGACAACGTTTCGTTAGGTAAAGAAGCCAATAGACCAAGTTAAGTTTAAAATTGCACGAAACGTGAAAAACTTGTCTACGCATAGAATTGAGCAATCCTAAGGCATCAAAATAGACCGTTATACTCTATTTAGTGTTCTTAGAAGTCTTGACTTGCTAGTTTAGCTTTTGGACAACGTTTCGTCAGGTAAAGAAGCCAATAGACCAAGTTAGGTTCAAAATTGCATGAAACGTGAAAAACTTGTCTATGCATAGAATTGAGCATTCCTAGGGCATCAAAATGGACCGTTATACTCTATTTAGTGTTCTTAGAAGTCTTAACTTGCTAGTTTAGCTTTTGGACATCGTTTCGTTAGGTAAAGAAGCCAATAGACCAAGTTAAGTTCAAAATTGCACGAAACGTGAAAAACTTGTCTATGCATAGAATTGAGCATTCCTAAGGCATCAAAATGGACCGTTATACTCATTTTAGTTTTCTTTGAAGTCTTAACTTGCTCGTTTAGCTTTTGGACAACGTTTCATTAGGTAAACAAGCCAATAGACCCAGTTAAGTTCAAAATTGCACGAAACGTGAAAAACTTATCTATGCCTAGACTTGAGCATTCCTAAGGCATCAAAATAGACCGTTATACTCTATTTAGTGTTCTTTGAAGTCTTAACTTGCTAGTTTAGCTTTTGGACATCGTTTCGTTAGGTAAAGAAGCCAATAGACCAAGTTAAGTTCAAAATTGCACGAAACATGGAAAACTTGCGCATGCTTAGAATTGAGCATTCCTAAGGCATCAAAATAGACCGTTATACTCTATTTAGTGTTCTTAGAAGTCTTAACTTGCTAGTTTAGCTTTTTGACAACGTTTCGTTAGGTAAAGAAGCCAATAGACCAAGTTAGGTTCAAAATTGCATGAAACGTGAAAAACTTGTCTATGCATAGAATTGAGCTTTCCTAGGGCATCAAAATGGACCTTTATACTCTATTTAGTGTTCTTAGAAGTCTTAACTTGCTAGTTTAGCTTTTGGACAACGTTTCGTTAGGTAAAGAAGCCAATAGACCAAGTTAAGTTCAAAATTGCACGAAACGTGAAAAACTTGTCTATGCATAGAATTGAGCATTCCTAAGGCATCAAAATGGACCGTTATACTCTATTTAGTGTTCTTAGAAGTCTTAACTTGCTCGTTTAGCTTTTGGACAACGTTTCATTAGGTAAAGAAGCCAGTAGATCAAGTTAAGTTCAAAATTGCACGAAACGTGAAAAACTTATCTATGCATAGAATTGAGCATTCCTAAGGCATCAAAATGGACCGTTATACTCTATTTACTGTTCTTAGAAGTCTTAACTTGCTAGTTTAGCTTTTGGACATCGTTTCGTTAGGTAAAGAAGCCAATAGACCAAGTTAAGTTCAAAATTGCACGAAATGTGAAAAACTTGTCTATGCATAGAATTGAGCATTCCTAAGGCATCAAAATGGACCGTTATACTCTATTTAGTGTTCTTAGAAGTCTTAACTTGCTAGTTTAGCTTTTGGACATCGCTTCGTTAGGTAAAGAAGCCAATAGACCAAGTTAAGTTTAAAATTGCACGAAACGTGAAAAACTTATCCATGCATAGAATTGAGCATTCCTAAGGCATCAAAATGGACCGTTATACTCTATTCAGTGTGCTTAGAAGTCTTAACTTGCTAGTTCAGCTTTTGGACAACGTTTCGTTAGGTAAAGGAGCCAATAGACCAAGTTAAGTTCAAAATTGCACGAAACGTGAAAAACTTATCTATGCATAGAATTGAGCATTCCTAAGGCATCAAAATGGACCGTTATACTCTATTTAGTGTTCTTAGAAGTCTTAACTTGCTAGTTTAGCTTTTGGACATCGTTTCGTTAGGTAAAGAAGCCAATAGACCAAGTTAAGTTCAAAATTGCACGAAACGTGAAAAACTTGTCTATGCATAGAATTGAGCATTCCTAAGGCATCAAAATAGACCGTTATACTCTATTTAGTGTTCTTGGAAGTCTTAACTTGCTCGTTTAGCTTTTGAACAACGTTTCGTTAGGTAAAGAAGCCAATAGACCAAGTTAAGTTCAAAATTACGCCAAACGTGAAAAACTTGTCTTTGCATAGAATTGAGCATTCCTAAGGCATCAAAATGGACCGTTATACTCTATTTACTGTTCTTAGAAGTCTTAACTTGCTCGTTTAGCTTTTGGACAACGTTTCATTAGGTAAAGAAGCCAATAGACCAAGTTAAGTTCAAAGTTGCACGAAACGTGAAAAACTTATCTATGCATAGAATTGAGCATTCCTAAGGCATCAAAATGGACCGTTATACTCTATTTAGTGTTCTTAGAAGTCTTAACTTGCTAGTTTAGCTTTTGGACATCGTTTCGTTAGGTAAAGAAGCCAATAGACCAAGTTAAGTTCAAAATGGCACGAAACATGAAAAACTTGTCCTGCATAGAATTGAGCATTCCTAAGGCATCAAAATAGACCGTTATACTCGTTTTAGTGTTCTTGGAAGTCTTAACTTTCCAGTTTAGCTTTTGGACAACGTTTCGTTAGGTAAAGAAGCCAATAGACCCAGTTAAGTTTAAAATTGCACGAAACGTGAAAAACTTGTCTATGCATAGAATTGAGCAATCCTAAGGCATCAAAATCGACCGTTATACTCTATTTAGTGTTCTTAGAAGTCTTAACTTGCTAGTTTAGCTTTTGGACATCGTTTCGTTAGGTAAAGAAGCCAATAGACCAAGTTAAGTTCAAAATCGCACGAAACGTGAAAAACTTGTCTATGCATAGAATTGAGCATTCCTAATGCTTCAAAATGGACCGTTATACTCTATTTAGTGTTCTTAGAAGTCTTAACTTGCTAGTTTAGCTTTTGGACATCGTTTCGTTAGGTAAAGAAGCCAATAGACCAAGTTAAGTTCAAAATGGCACGAAACATGAAAAACTTGTCCTGCATAGAATTGAGCATTCCTAAGGCATCAAAATAGACCGTTATACTCTTTTTAGTGTTCTTGGAAGTCTTAACTTCCCAGTTTAGCTTTTGGACAACGTTTCGTTAGGTAAAGAAGCCAATAGATCAAGTTAAGTTTAAAATTGCACGAAACGTGAAAAACTTGTCTATGCATAGAATTGAGCAATCCTAAGGCATCAAAATCGACCGTTATACTCTATTTAGTGTTCTTAGAAGTCTTAACTTGCTAGTTTAGCTTTTGGACATCGTTTCGTTAGGTAAAGAAGCCAATAGACCAAGTTAAGTTCAAAATCGCACGAAACGTGAAAAACTTCTCTATGCATAGAATTGAGCATTCCTAATGCTTCAAAATAGACCGTTATACTCTATTTAGTGTTCTTAGAAGTCTTAACTTGCTAGTTTAGCTTTTGGACATCGTTTCGTTAGGTAAAGATGCCAATAGACCAAGTTAAGTTCAAAATTGCACGAAACGTGAAAAACTTGTCTATGCATAGAATTGAGCATTCCTAAGGCATGAAAATGGACCGTTATACTCTATTTAGTGTTCTTAGAAGTCTTAACTTGCTCGTTTAGCTTTTGGACAACGTTTCATTAGGTAAAGAAGCCAATAGACCAAGTTAAGTTCAAAATTGCATGAAACCTGAAAAACTTATCTATGCATAGAATTGAGCATTCCTAAGGCATCAAAATGGACCGTTATACTCTATTTAGTGTTCTTAGAAGTCTTAACTTGCTAGTTTAGCTTTTGGACATCGTTTCGTTAGGTAAAGAAGCCAATAGACCAAGTTAAGTTCAAAATGGCACGAAACATGAAAAACTTGCCCTGCATAGAATTGAGCATTCCTAAGGCATCAAAATAGACCGTTATACTCTATTTAGTGTTCTTCGAAGTCTTAACATGCTAGTTTAGCTTTTTGACAACGTTTCGTTAGGTAAAGAAGCCAAGAGACCAAGTTAGGTTCAAAATTGCATGAAACGTGAAAAACTTGTCTATGCATAGAATTGAGCATTCCTAGGGCATCAAAATGGACCGTTATACTCTATTTAGTGTTCTTAGAAGTCTTAACTTGCTAGTTTAGCTTTTGGACAACGTTTCGTTAGGTAAAGAAGCCAATAGACCAAGTTAAGTTCAAAATTGCACGAAACGTGAAAAACTTGTCTATGCATAGAATTGAGCATTCCTAGGGCATCAAAATGGACCGTTATACTCTATTTAGTGTTCTTAGAAGTCTTAACTTGCTAGTTTAGCTTTTGGACAACGTTTCGTTAGGTAAAGAAGCCAATAGACCAAGTTAAGTTCAAAATTGCACGAAACGTAAAAAACTTGTCTATGCATAGAATTGAGCATTCCTAAGGCATCAAAATGGACCGTTATACTCTATTTAGTGTTCTTAGAAGTCTTAACTTGCTAGTTTAGCTTTTGGACATCGTTTCGTTAGGTAAAGAAGCCAATAGACCAAGTTAAGTTCAAAATGGCACGAAACATGAAAAACTTGCCCTGCATAGAATTGAGCATTCCTAAGGCATCAAAATAGACCTTTATACTCTATTTAGTGTTCTTCGAAGTCTTAACTTGCTAGTTTAGCTTTTTGACAACGTTTCGTTAGGTAAAGAAGCCAATAGACCAAGTTAGGTTCAAAATTGCATGAAACGTGAAAAACTTGTCTATGCATAGAATTGAGCATTCCTAGGGCATCAAAATGGACCGTTATACTCTATTTAGTGTTCTTAGAAGTCTTAACTTGCTAGTTTAGCTTTTGGACAACGTTTCGTTAGGTAAAGAAGCCAATAGACCAAGTTAAGTTCAAAATTGCACGAAACGTGAAAAACTTGTCTATGCATAGAATTGAGCATTCCTAAGGCATGAAAATGGACCGTTATACTCTATTTAGTGTTCTTAGAAGTCTTAACTTGCTCGTTTAGCTTTTGGACAACGTTTCATTAGGTAAAGAAGCCAATAGACCAAGTTAAGTTCAAAATTGCATGAAACCTGAAAAACTTATCTATGCATAGAATTGAGCATTCCTAAGGCATCAAAATGGACCGTTATACTCTATTTAGTGTTCTTAGAAGTCTTAACTTGCTAGTTTAGCTTTTGGAAATCGTTTCGTTAGGTAAAGAAGCCAATAGACCAAGTTAAGTTCAAAATGGCACGAAACATGAAAAACTTGCCCTGCATAGAATTGAGCATTCCTAAGGCATCAAAATAGACCTTTATACTCTATTTAGTGTTCTTCGAAGTCTTAACTTGCTAGTTTAGCTTTTGGACAACGTTTCGTTAGGTAAAGAAGCCAATAGACCAAGTTAAGTTCAAAATTGCACGAAACGTGAAAAACTTGTCTATGCATAGAATTGAGCATTCCTAGGGCATCAAAATGGACCGTTATACTCTATTTAGTGTTCTTAGAAGTCTTAACTTGCTAGTTTAGCTTTTGGACATCGTTTCGTTAGGCATAGATGCCAATAGACCAAGTTAAGTTCAAAATTGCACGAAACGTGAAAAACTTGTCTATGCATAGAATTGAGCATTCCTAAGGCATCAAAATGGACCGTTATACTCTATTTAGTGTTCTTAGAAGTCTTAACTTGCTAGTTTAGCTTTTGGACAACGTTTCGTTAGGTAAAGAAGCCAATAGACCAAGTTAAGTTCAGAATGGCACGAAACATGAAAAACTTGCCCTGCATAGAATTGAGCATTCCTAAGGCATCAAAATAGACCTTTATTCTCTATTTAGTGTTCTTCGAAGTCTTAACTTGCTAGTTTAGCTTTTTGACAACGTTTCGTTAGGTAAAGAAGCCAATAGACCAAGTTAGGTTCAAAATTGCACGAAACGTGAAAAACTTGTCTATGCATAGAATTGAGCATTCCTAGGGCTTCAAAATGGACCGTTATACTCTATTTAGTGTTCTTAGAAGTCTTAACTTGCTAGTTTAGCTTTTGGACAACGTTTCGTTAGGTAAAGAAGCCAATAGACCAAGTTAAGTTCAAAATTGCACGAAACGTGAAAAACTTGTCTATGGATAGAATTGAGCATTCCTAAGGCATCAAAATGGACCGTTATACTCTATTTAGTGTTCTTAGAAGTCTTAACTTGCTAGTTTAGCTTTTGGACATCGTTTCGTTAGGTATAGATGCCAATAGACCAAGTTAAGTTCAAAATTGCACGAAACGTGAAAAACTTGTCTATGCATAGAATTGAGCATTCCTAAGGCATCAAAATGGACCGTTATACTCTATTTAGTGTTCTTAGAAGTCTTAACTTGCTCGTTTAGCTTTTGGACAACGTTTCATTAGGTAAAGAAGCCAATAGACCAAGTTAAGTTCAAAATTGCACGAAACGTGAAAAACTTATCTATGCATAGAATTGAGCATTCCTAAGGCATCAAAATGGACCGTTATACTCTATTTAGTGTTCTTAGATGTCTTAACTTGCTAGTTTAGCTTTTTGACAACGTTTCGTTAGGTAAAGAAGCCAATAGACCAAGTTAGGTTCAAAATTGCATGAAACGTGAAAAACTTGTCTATGCTTAGAATTGAGCATTCCTAGGGCATCAAAATGGACCGTTATACTCTATTTAGTGTTCTTAGAAGTCTTAACTTGCTAGTTTAGCTTTTGGACAACGTTTCGTTAGGTAAAGAAGCCAATAGACCAAGTTAAGTTCAAAATTGCACGAAACGTGAAAAACTTGTCTATGCATAGAATTGAGCATTCCTAGGGCTTCAAAATGGACCGTTATACTCTATTTAGTGTTCTTAGAAGTCTTAACTTGCTAGTTTAGCTTTTGGACAACGTTTCGTTAGGTAAAGAAGCCAATAGACCAAGTTAAGTTCAAAATTGCACGAAACGTGAAAAACTTGTCTATGGATAGAATTGAGCATTCCTAAGGCATCAAAATGGACCGTTATACTCTATTTAGTGTTCTTAGAAGTCTTAACTTGCTAGTTTAGCTTTTGGACATCGTTTCGTTAGGTATAGATGCCAATAGACCAAGTTAAGTTCAAAATTGCACGAAACGTGAAAAACTTGTCTATGCATAGAATTGAGGATTCCTAAGGCATGAAAATGGACCGTTATACTCTATTTAGTGTTCTTAGAAGTCTTAACTTGCTCGTTTAGCTTTTGGACAACGTTTCATTAGGTAAAGAAGCCAATAGACCAAGTTAAGTTCAAAATTGCATGAAACCTGAAAAACTTATCTATGCATAGAATTGAGCATTCCTAAGGCATCAAAATGGACCGTTATACTCTATTTAGTGTTCTTAGAAGTCTTAACTTGCTAGTTTAGCTTTTGGAAATCGTTTCGTTAGGTAAACAAAGCCAATAGACCAAGTTAAGTTCAAAATGGCACGAAACATGAAAAACTTGCCCTGCATAGAATTGAGCATTCCTAAGGCATCAAAATAGACCTTTATACTCTATTTAGTGTTCTTCGAAGTCTTAACTTGCTAGTTTAGCTTTTGGACAACGTTTCGTTAGGTAAAGAAGCCAATAGACCAAGTTAAGTTCAAAATTGCACGAAACGTGAAAAACTTGTCTATGCATAGAATTGAGCATTCCCTAGGGCATCAAAATGGACCGTTATACTCTATTTAGTGTTCTTAGAAGTCTTAACTTGCTAGTTTAGCTTTTGGACATCGTTTCGTTAGGCATAGATGCCAATAGACCAAGTTAAGTTCAAAATGGCACGAAACAGTGAAAAACTTGTCTATGCATAGAATTGAGCATTCCTAAGGCATCAAAATAGGACCGTTATACTCTATTTAGTGTTCTTAGAAGTCTTAACTTGCTAGTTTAGCTTTTGGACAACGTTTCGTTAGGTAAAGAAGCCAATAGACCAAGTTAAGTTCAGAATGGCACGAAACATGAAAAACTTGCCTATGCATAGAATTGAGCATTCCTAAGGCATCAAAATAGACCTTTATCTCTATTTAGTGTTCTTAGAAGTCTTAACTTGCTAGTTAGCTTTTTGACAACGTTTCGTTAGGTAAAGAAGCCAATAGACCAAGTTAGGTTCAAAATTGCATGAAACGTGAAAAACTTGTCTATGCATAGAATTGAGCATTCCTAGGGCATCAAAATGGACCGTTATACTCTATTTAGTGTTCTTAGAAGTCTTAACTTTGCTAGTTTAGCTTTTGGACAACGTTTCGTTAGGTAAAGAAGCCAATAGACCAAGTTAAGTTCAAAATTGCACGAAACGTGAAAAACTTGTCTATTGCATAGAATTGAGCATTCCTAGGGCTTCAAAATGGACCCGTTATACTCTATTTAGTGTTCTTAGAAGTCTTAACTTGCTAGTTTAGCTTTTGGACAACGTTTCGTTAGGTAAAGAAGCCATAGACCAAGTTAAGTTCCAAAATTGCACGAAACGTGAAAAACTTGTCTATGGATAAATTGAGCATTCCTAAGGCATCAAAATGGACCGTTATACTCTATTTAGTGTTATTAGAAGTCTTAACTTGCTAGTTTAGCTTTTGGACATCGTTTCGTTAGGTATAGATGCCAATAGACCAAGTTAAGTTCAAAATTGCCACGAAACGTGAAAAACTTGTCTATGCATAGAATGAGCATTCCTAAGGCATCAAAATGGAACCGTTATACTCTATTTAGTGTTCTTAGAAGTCTTAACTTGCTCGTTTAAGCTTTTGGACAACGTTTCATTAGGTAAAGAAGCCAATAGACCAAGTTAAGTTCAAAATTGCACGAAACGTGAAAAACTTATCTATGCATAGATTGAGCAATTCCTAAGGCATCAAAATGGACCGTTATACTCTATTTAGTGTTCTTAGATGTCTTAACTTGCTAGTTTAGCTTTTTGACAACGTTTCGTTAGGTAAAGAAGCCAATAGACCAGTTAGGTTCAAAAATTGCATGAAACGTGAAAAACTTGTCTATGCATAGAATTGAGCATTCCTAAGGCATCAAAATGGACCGTTATACTCTATTTAGTTTTCTTCGAAGTCTTAACTTGCTAGTTTAGCTTTTGGGCATCGTTTCGTTAGGTAAAGAAGCTAATAGACCAAGTTAAGTTCAAAATTGCACGAAACGTGAAAAATTTGTCTATGCATAGAATTGAGCATTCCTAAGGCATCAAAATGGAACGTTATACTCTATTTAGTGTTCTTAGAAGTCATAACTTGCTAGTTTAGCTTTTGGACAACGTTTCGTTAGGTAAAGAAGCCAATAGACCAAGTTAAGTTCAAAATGGCACGAAACGTGAAAAATTGTCTATGCCTATAATTGAGCATTCCTAAGGCATCAAAATAGACCGTTATACTCTATTTAGTGTTCTTAAAGTCTTAACTTGCTAGTTTAGCTTTTGGACAACGTTTCGGTAGGTAAAGAAGCCAATAACCAAGTTAAGTTCAAAATTGCACGAAACGGAAAAAAACTTGTCTATGCATAGAATTGAGCATTCCTAAGGCATCAAAATGGACCGTTATACTCTATTTAGTGTTCTTAGAAGTCTTAACTTGCTAGTTTAGCTTTTGGACATTCGTTTCGTTAGGTAAAGAAGCAATAGACCAAGTAAGTTCAAAATTGCACGAAACGTGAAAAACTTGTCTATGCATAGAATTGAGCATTCCTAAGGCATCAAAATGGCCGTTATACTCTATTTAGTGTTCTTGAAGTCTTAACTTGCTAGTTTAGCTTTTGGACAATGTTTCGTTAGGTAAAGAAGCCAATAGACCAAGTTAAGTTCAAAATTGCACGAAACGTGAAAAACTTTCTATGCATAGAATTGAGCATTCCTAAGGCATCAAAATAGGACCGTTATACTCTATTTAGTGTTCTTAGAAGTCTTAACTTGCTAGTTTAGCTTTTGGACAACGTTTCGTTAGGTAAAGAAGCCAATAGACCAAGTTAAGTTCAAAATTGCACGAAACGTGAAAAACTTGTCTATGCATAGAATTGAGCATTCCTAAGGCATCAAAATGGGCCGTTATACTCTATTTAGTGTTCTTGAAATCTTAACTTGCTAGTTTAGCTTTTGGACAACGTTTCGTTAGGTAAAGAAGCCAATAGACCAAGTTAAGTTCAAATTGCACGAAACGTGAAAAACTTGTCTATGCATAGAATTGAGCATTCCTAAGGCATCAAAATGGACCGTTATACTCTATTTAGTGTTCTTAGAAGTCTTAACTTGCTAGTTTAGCTTTTGGACAACGTTTCGT
>NW_024056285.1:0-29999 GCF_013401445.1 Tripterygium wilfordii | reverse complement strand
GGCTCAACTAGGAAGCTAGACTTTTAAGAGCACTAAATAGAGTACAACGGTCCACATTGATGCTTTGGAAGTGCTCAACTCTCTCCATAGAGGAACTTTTCACGTTTTTGTGCAATTCGAGACATAACTTTGTCTATTCCCGTCTTTACCTTACGAAACGTGGCACGAAGGCTCAACTAGCAAGTTTGACTTTTAAGAGCACTAAATAGAGTACAACGGTCCACATTCATGCTTTGGAATTGCTCAACTCTCTCCATAGTGGAGCATTTCACGTTTTTGTGCAATTTGAAACATAACTTGGTCTATTCGCATCTTTACCTTACGAAAAGTGGCACGAAGGCTCAACAAGCAAGTTATACTTTTAAGAGCACTAAATAGAGTACAACGGTCCACATTGATGCTTTGGAAGTGCACAACTCTCTCCATAGAGGAGCTTTTCACGTTTTTGTGCAATTCGAGACAAAACTTGGTCTATTCGCGTCTTTACCTTACGAAACGTGGCACGAAGGCTCAACTAGCAAGTTAGACTTTTAAGAGCACTAAATAGAGTACAACGGTCCACATCCATGCTCTGGAATTGCTCAACTCTCTCCATAGTGGAGAATTTCACGTTTTTGTGCAATTTCAAACATAACATGGTCTATTCGCATCTTTACCTTACCAAAACGTGGCACGAAGGCTCAACTAGCAAGTTATACTTTTAAGAGCACTAAATAGAGTACAACGGTCCACATTGATGCTTTGGAAGTGCTCAACTCTCTCCATAGAGGAGCTTTTCACGTTTTTGTGCAATTCTAGACATAACTTGGTCTATTCGCGTCTTTACCTTACGAAACGTGGCACGAAGGCTCAACTAGCAACTTAGACTTTTAAGAGCACTAAATAGAGTACAACGGTCCACATTCCATGCTCTGGAATTGCTCAACTCTCTCCATAGTGGAGAATTTCACGTTTTTGTGCAATTTCAAACATAACATGGTCTATTCGCATCTTTACCTTACGAAACGTGGCACGAAGGCTCAACTAGCAAGTTAGACTTTTAAGAGCACTAAATAGAGTACAACGGTCCAAATTGATGCTTTGGAAGTGCTCAACTCTCTCCATGAGGAGCTTTTCACGTTTTTGTGCAAGTTGAGACGTAACTTGGTCTATGCGCATCTTTACCTTACGAAACATGGCACGAAGGCTCAACTAGCAAGTTAGACTTTTAAGATCACTTAATAGAGTACAACGGTCCACATTGATGCTTTGGAAGTGCTCAACTCTCTCCATAGTGGAGCATTTCACGTTTTTGTGCAATTTCAAACATAACTTGGTCTATTCGCATCTTACCTTACGAAACGAGGCATGAAGGCTCGACTAGCAAGTTAGACTTTTAAGAGCACTAAAAAGAGTACAACGGTCCACATTAATGCTTTGGAATTGCTCAAGTCTCTCCATAGAGGAACTTTTCACGTTTTTGTGCAAGTTGAGACGTAACTTGGTGTATTCGCATCTTTACCTTACGAAACGTGGCACGAAGGCTCAACTAGCGAGTTAGACTTTTAAGAGCACTAAATAAAGTACAACGGTCCACATTGATGCTTTGGAAGTGCTCAACTCTCTCCATAGAGGAGCTTTTCACGTTTTTGTGCAATTCGAGACATAACTTGGTGTATTCGCGTCTTTACCTTACGAAACGTGGCGCGAAGGCTCAACTAGGAAGCTAGACTTTTAAGAGCACTAAATAGAGTACAACGGTCCACATTGATGCTTTGGAAGTGCTCAACTCTCTCCATAGAGGAACTTTTCACGTTTTGTGCAATTCGAGACATAACTTTGTCTATTCCGTCTTTACCTTACGAAACGTGGCACGAAGGCTCAACTAGCAAGTTAGACTTTTAAGAGCACTAAATAGAGTACAACGGTCCACATTCATGCTTTGGAATTGCTCAACTCTCTCCATAGTGGAGCATTTCACGTTTTTGTGCAATTTGAACATAACTTGGTCTATTCGCATCTTTACCTTACGAAAAGTGGCACGAAGGCTCAACAAGCAAGTTAGACTTTTAAGAGCACTAAATAGAGTACAACGGTCCACATTGATGCTTTGGAAGTGCACAACTCTCTCCATAGAGGAGTTTTCACGTTTTTGTGCAATTCGAGACATAACTTGGTCTATTCGCGTCTTTACCTTACGAAACGTGGCACGAAGGCTCAACTAGCAAGTTAGACTTTTAAGAGCACTAAATAGAGTACAACGGTCCACATCCATGCTTTGGAATTGCTCAACTCTCTCCATAGTGGAGAATTTCACGTTTTTGTGCAATTTCAAACATAACTTGGTCTATTCGCATCTTTACCTTACGAAACGTGGCACGAAGGCTCAACTAGCAAGTTAGACATTTAAGAGCACTAAATAGAGTACAACGGTCCAATTGATGGTTTGGAAGTGCTCAACTCTCTCCATGGAGGAGCTTTTCACGTTTTTGTGCAAGTTGAGACATAACTTGGTCTATGCGCATCTTTACCTTACGAAACATGGCACGAAGGCTCAACTAGCAAGTTAGACTATTAAGAGCACTAATAGAGTACAACGGTCCACATTGATGCTTTGGAAGTGCTCAACTCTCTCCATAGTGGAGCATTTCACGTTTTTGTGCAATTCAAACATAACTTGGTCTATTCGCATCTTTACCTTACGAAACGTGGCACGAAGGCTCAACTAGCAAGTTAGACTTTTAAGAGCACTAAAAGAGTACAACGGTCCACATTGATGTTTGGAATTGCTCAACTCTCTCCATAGAGGAGCTTTCACGTTTTTGTGCATGTTGAGACGTACTTGGTCTATTCGCATCTTTACCTTACGAAACGTGGCACGAAGGCTCAACTAGCGAGTTAGACTTTTAAGAGCACTAAATAGAGTACAACGGTCCACATTGATGCTTTGGAAATGCTCAACTCTCTCCATTGAGGAGCTTTTCACGTTTTTGTGCAAGTTGAGACGTAACTTGGTCTATTCGCATCTTTACCTTACGAAACGTGGCACGAAGGCTCAACTAGCAACTTAGACTTTTAAGAGCACTAAATAGAGTACAACGGTCCAATTGATGCTTTGGAAGTGCTCAACTCTCTCCATAGAGGAGCTTTTCACGTTTTTGTGCAAGTTGAGACGTAACTTGGTCTATTCGCATCTTTACCTTACGAAACGTGGCACGAAGGCTCAACTAGCAAGTTAGACTTTTAAGAGCACTAAATAGAGTACAACGGTCCACATTGATGCTTTGGAAGTGCTCAATCTCTCCATAGAGGAGCTTTTCACGTTTTTGTGCAATTCGAGACATAACTTGGTCTATTCGCATCTTTACCTTACGAAACGTGGCGAAGGCTCAACTAGCAAGTTAGACTTTTAGAGCACTAAATAGAGTACAACGGTCCACATTGATGCTTTGGAATGCTCAAGTCTCTCCATAGAGGAGCTTTTCACTTTTTGTGCAAGTTAAGACGTAACTTGGTCTATTCGCATCTTTACCTTACGAAACGTGGCACGAAGGCTCAACTAGCAAGTTAGACTTTTAAGAGCACTAATAGAGTACAACGGTCCACATTGATGCTTTGGAAGTACTCAACTCTCTCCATAGAGGAGCTTTTCACTTTTTTGCAATTTCAACATAACTTGGTCTATTCGCATCTTTACCTTACGAAACGTGGCACGAAGGCTCAACTAGCAAGTTAGACTTTTAAGAGCACTAAAAAGAGTACAACGGTCCACATTGATGCTTTGGAATTGCTCAAGTCTCTCCATAGAGGAGCTTTTCACGTTTTTGTGCAAGTTGAGACATAACTTGGTGTATTCGCATCTTTACCTTACGAAACGTGGCACGAAGGCTCAACTAGCGAGTTAGACTTTTAAGAGCACTAAATAAGTACAACGGTCCACATTGATGCTTTGGAAGTGCTCAACTCTCTCCATAGAGGAGCTTTTCACGTTTTTGTGCAATTCGAGACATAACTTGGTGTATTCGCGTCTTTACCTTACGAAACGTGGCACGAAGGCTCAACTAGGAAGTAGACTTTTAAGAGCACTAAATAGAGTACAACGGTCCACATTGATGCTTTGGAAGTGCTCAACTCTCTCCATAGAGGAACTTTTCACGTTTTTGTGCAATTCGAGACATAACTTGTCTATTCCCGTCTTTACCTTACGAAACGTGGCACGAAGGCTCAACTAGCAAGTTAGACTTTTAAGAGCACTAAATAGAGTACAACGGTCCACATTGATGCTTTGGAATTGCTCAACTCTCTCCATAGAGGAGCTTTCACGTTTTTGTGCAATTGAACATAACTTGGTCTATTCGCATCTTTACCTTACGAAACGTGGCACGAAGGCTCAACAAGCAAGTTATACTTTTAAGAGCACTAAATAGAGTACAACGGTCCACATTGATGCTTTGGAAGTGCTCAACTCTCTCCATAGAGGAGTTTTCACGTTTTTGTGCAATTCGAGACATAACTTGGTCTATTCGCGTCTTTACCTTACGAAACGTGGCACGAAGGCTCAACTAGCAAGTTAGACTTTTAAGAGCACTAAATAGAGTACAACGGTCCACATCATGCTCTTGGAATTGCTCAACTCTCTCCATAGTGGAGATTTCACGTTTTTGTGCAATTTCAAACATAACTTGGTCTATTCGCATCTTTACCTTACGAAACGTGGCACGAAGGCTCAACTAGCAAGTTAGACTTTTAAGAGCACTAAATAGAGTACAACGGTCCACATTGATGCTTTGGAAGTGCTCAACTCTCTCCATGAGGAGCTTTTCACGTTTTTGTGCAAGTTGAGACATAACTTGGTCTATTCGCATCTTTACCTTACGAAACATGGCACGAAGGCTCAACTAGCAAGTTAGACTTAAGAGCACTAATAGAGTACAACGGTCCACATTGATGCTTTGGAAGTGCTCAACTCTCTCCATAGTGGAGCATTTCACGTTTTTGTGCAATTCAAACATAACTTGGTCTATTCGCATCTTTACCTTACGAAACGTGGCACGAAGGCTCAACTAGCAAGTTAGACTTTTAAGAGCACTAAAAGAGTACAACGGTCCACATTGATGCTTTGGAATGCTCAACTCTCTCCATAGAGGAGCTTTCACGTTTTTGTGCAAGTTGAGACATAACTTGGTCTATTCGCATCTTTACCTTACGAAACGTGGCACGAAGGCTCAACTAGCAAGTTAGACTTTAAGAGCACTAAATAGAGTACAACGGTCCACATTGATGCTTTGGAAGTGCTCAACTCTCTCCATGGAGGAGCTTTTCACGTTTGTTGCAAGTTGAGACATAACTTGGTCTATGCGCATCTTTACCTTACGCAAACATGGCACGAAGGCTCAACTAGCAAGTTAGACTATTAAGAGCACTTAAATAGAGTACAACGGTCCACATTGATGCTTTGGAAGTGCTCAACTCTCCTCCATAGTGGAGCATTTCACGTTTTTGTGCAATATCAAACATAACTTGGTCTATTCGCATCTTTACCTTACGAAATCGTGGCACGAAGGCTCAACTAGCAAGTTAGACTTTTAAGAGCACTAACAAGAGTACAACGGTCCACATTGATGTTTTGGAATTGCTCAACTCTCTCCATAGAGGAGCTTATCACGTTTTTGTGCATGTTGAGACGTCACTTGGTCTATTCGCCAATCTTTACCTTACGAAACGTGGCACGAAGGCTCAACTAGCAGAGTTAGACTTTTAAGAGCACTTAAATAGAGTACAACGGTCCACATTGATTGCTTTGGAAATGCTCAACCTCTCTCCATTGAGGAGCTTTTTCACGTTTTTGTGCAAGTTGAGACGTAACTTGGTCTATTCGCATCTTTACCTTACGAAACGTGGGCACGAAGGCTCAACTAGCAACTTAGACTTTTAAGAGCACTAAATAGAGTACAACGGTCCAAATTGATGCTTTGGAAGTGCTCAACTCTCTCCATAGAGGAGCTTTTCATGTTTTTGTGCAAGTTGAGACGTAACTTGGTCTATGCGCATCTTTACCTTACGAAACGTGGCACGAAGGCTCAACTAGCAAGTTAGACTTTTAAGCACACTAAATAGAGTACAACGGTCCACATTGATGCTTTGGAAGTGCTCAATCCTCTCCATAGAGGAGCTTTTCACGTTTTTGTGCAATTCGAGACATAACTTGGTCTATTCGCATCTTTACCTTACGAACCGTGGCGCGAAGGCTCAACTAGCAAGTTAGACTTTTAGGAGCACTAAATAGAGTACAACGGTCCACATTGATGCTTTGGAATTGCTCAAGTCTCTCCATAGAGGAGCTTTTCACTTTTTTGTGCAAGTTAGATGTAACTTGGTCTATTCACATCTTTACCTTACGAAACATGGCACGAAGGCTCAACTAGCAAGTTAGACTTTTAAGAGCACTTAATAGAGTACAACGGTCCACATTGATGCTTTGGAAGTGCTCAACTCTCTCCATAGTGGAGCATTTCACTTTTTGTGCAATTTCAAACATAACTTGGTCTATTCGCATCTTTACCTTACGAAACGTGGCACGAAGGCTCAACTAGCAAGTTAGACTGTTAAGAGCACTAAAAAGAGTACAACGGTCCACATTAATGCTTTGGAATTGCTCAAGTCTCTCCATAGAGGAGCTTTTCACGTTTTTGTGCAAGTTGAGACGTAACTTGGTGTATTCGCATCTTTACCTTACGAAACGTGGCACGAAGGCTCAACTAGCGAGTTAGACTTTTAAGAGCACTAAATAAAGTACAACGGTCCACATTGATGCTTTGGAAGTGCTCAACTCTCTCCATAGAGGAGCTTTTCACGTTTTTGTGCAATTCGAGACATAACTTGGTGTATTCGCGTCTTTACCTTACGAAACGTGGCGCGAAGGCTCAACTAGGAAGCTAGACTTTTAAGAGCACTAAATAGAGTACAACGGTCCACATTGATGCTTTGGAAGTGCTCAACTCTCTCCATAGAGGAACTTTTCACGTTTTTGTGCAATTCGAGACATAACTTTGTCTATTCCCGTCTTTACCTTACGAAACGTGGCACGAAGGCTCAACTAGCAAGTTAGACTTTTAAGAGCACCAAATAGAGTACAACGGTCCACATTCATGCTTTGGAATTGCTCAACTCTCTCCATAGTGGAGCATTTCACGTTTTTGTGCAATTTGAAACATAACTTGGTCTATTCGCATCTTTACCTTACGAAAAGTGGCACGAAGGCTCAACAAGCAAGTTATACTTTTAAGAGCACTAAATAGAGTACAACGGTCCACATTGATGCTTTGGAAGTGCACAACTCTCTCCATAGAGGAGTTTTTCACGTTTTTGTGCAATTCGAGACATAACTTGGTCTATTCGCGTCTTTACCTTACGAAACGTGGCACGAAGGCTCAACTAGCAAGTTAGACTTTTAAGAGCACTAAATAGAGTACAACGGTCCACATCCATGCTCTGGAATTGCTCAACTCTCTCCATAGTGGAGAATTTCACGTTTTTGTGCAATTTCAAACATAACATGGTCTATTCGCATCTTTACCTTACGAAACGTGGCACGAAGGCTCAACTAGCAAGTTAGACATTTAAGAGCACTAAATAGAGTACAACGGTCCAAATTGATGGTTTGGAAGTGCTCAACTCTCTCCATGGAGGAGCTTTTCACGTTTTTGTGCAAGTTGAGACATAACTTGGTCTATGCGCATCTTTACCTTACGAAACATGGCACGAAGGCTCAACTAGCAAGTTAGACTATTAAGAGCACTTAATAGAGTACAACGGTCCACATTGATGCTTTGGAAGTGCTCAACTCTCTCCATAGTGGAGCATTTCACGTTTTTGTGCAATATCAAACATAACTTGGTCTATTCGCATCTTTACCTTACGAAACGTGGCACGAAGGCTCAACTAGCAAGTTAGACTTTTAAGAGCACTAAAAAGAGTACAACGGTCCACATTGATGTTTTGGAATTGCTCAACTCTCTCCATAGAGGAGCTTATCACGTTTTTGTGCATGTTGAGACGTCACTTGGTCTATTCGCATCTTTACCTTACGAAACGTGGCACGAAGGCTCAACTAGCGAGTTAGACTTTTAAGAGCACTAAATAGAGTACAACGGTCCACATTGATGCTTTGGAAATGCTCAACTCTCTCCATTGAGGAGCTTTTCACGTTTTTTGTGCAAGTTGAGACGTAACTTGGTCTATTCGCATCTTTACCTTACGAAACGTGGCACGAAGGCTCAACTAGCAACTTAGACTTTTAAGAGCACTAAATAGAGTACAACGGTCCAAATTGATGCTTTGGAAGTGCTCAACTCTCTCCATAGAGGAGCTTTTCATGTTTTTGTGCAAGTTGAGACGTAACTTGGTCTATGCGCATCTTTACCTTACGAAACGTGGCACGAAGGCTCAACTAGCAAGTTAGACTTTTAAGCACACTAAATAGAGTACAACGGTCCACATTGATGCTTTGGGAAGTGCTCAATCCTCTCCATAGAGGAGCTTTTCACGTTTTTGTGCAATTCGAGACATAACTTGGTCTATTCGCATCTTTACCTTACGAAACCGTGGCGCGAAGGCTCAACTAGCAAGTTAGACTTTTAGGAGCACTAAATAGAGTACAACGGTCCACATTGATACTTTGGAATTGCTCAAGTCTCTCCATAGAGGAGCTTTTCACTTTTTTGTGCAAGTTAAGACGTAACTTGGTCTATTCACATCTTTACCTTACGAAACATGGCACGAAGGCTCAACTAGCAAGTTAGACTTTTAAGAGCACTTAATAGAGTACAACGGTCCACATTGATGCTTTGGAAGTGCTCAACTCTCTCCATAGTGGAGCATTTCACTTTTTGTGCAATTTCAAACATAACTTGGTCTATTCGCATCTTTACCTTACGAAACGTGGCACGAAGGCTCAACTAGCAAGTTAGACTGTTAAGAGCACTAAAAAGAGTACAACGGTCCACATTGATGCTTTGGAATTGCTCAACTCTCTCCATAGAGGAGCTTTTCACGTTTTTGTGCAAGTTGAGACGTAACTTGGTCTATTCGCATCTTTACCTTACAAAACGTGGCACGAAGGGTCAACTAGCGAGTTAGACATTTAAGAGCACTAAATAGAGTACAATGGTCCACATTGATGCTTTGGAAGTGCTCAACTCTCTCCATAGAGGAGTTTTTCACGTTTTTGTGCAATGCGAGACATAACTTGGTTTATTCGTGTCTTTACCTTACGAAACATGGCACAAAGGC
Organism: Tripterygium wilfordii; assembly: GCF_013401445.1. NCBI lineage: Eukaryota > Viridiplantae > Streptophyta > Magnoliopsida > Celastrales > Celastraceae > Tripterygium > Tripterygium wilfordii. The sequence continues at coordinate 20,729 of NW_024056285.1, read as the reverse complement.
TCAACTAGCAAGTTAGACTTTTAAGAGCACTAAAAGAGTACAACGGTCCACATTGATGCTTTGGAAGTGCTCAACTCTGTCCATAGAGGAGCTTTTCACGTTTTTGTGCAAGTTGAGACGTAACTTGGTCTATTCTCATCTTTACCTTACGAAACATGGCACGAAGGCTCAACTAGCAAGTTAGACTATTAAGATTACAATGGTCCACATCCATGCTTGGAATTGCTCAACTCTCTCCATAGTGGAGCAATTTCACGTTTTGTGCAATTTCAAACATAACTTGGTCTATTCGCATCCTTACCTTACGAAACGTGGCACGAAGGCTCAACAAGCAAGTTAGACTTTTAAGAGCACTAAAAAGAGTACAACGGTCCACATTGATGCTTTGGAAGTGCTCAACTCTGTCCATAGAGGAGCTTTTCACGTTTTTGTGCAAGTTGAGACGTAACTTGGTCTATTCGCATCTTTACCTTACGAAACATGGCACGAAGGCTCAACTAGCAAGTTAGACTATTAAGAGCACTTAATAGAGTACAACGGTCCACATTGATGCTTTGGAAGTGCTCAACTCTCTCCATAGTGGAGCATTTCACGTTTTTGTGCAATTTCAAACGTAACTTGGTCTATTCGCATCTTTACCTTACGAAACGTGGCACGAAGGCTCAACTAGCAAAGTTAGACTTTTAAGAGCACTAAAAAGAGTACAACGGTCCACATTGATGTTTTGGAATTGCTCAACTCTCTCCATAGAGGAGCTTTTCACGTTTTTGTGCAAGTTGAGACGTAAATTCGGTCTATTCGCGTCTTTACCTTACGAAGCGTGGCACGAAGGCTCAACTAGCGAGTTAGACTTTTAAGAGCACTAAATAGAGTACAACGGTCCACATTGATGCTTTGGAAATGCTCAACTCTCTCCATAGAGGAGCATTTCACGTTTTTGTGCAATTCGAGATATAAACTTGGTCTATTCGCGTCTTTACCTTACGAAACGTGGCACGAAGGCTCAACTAGCAAGTTAACTTTTAAGAGCACTAAATAGATTACAACGTTCCACATCCATGCTTTGGAATTGCTCAACTCTCTCCATAGTGGAAGCATTTCACGTTTTTGTGCAATTTCAAACATAACTTGGTCTATTCGCATCTTTACCTTACGAAACGTGGCACGAAGGCTCAACTAGCAAGTTAGACTTTTAAGAGCACTAAATAGAGTACAACGGTCCACATTGATGCTTTGGAAGTGCTCAACTCTCTCCATAGAGGAACTTTTCACGTTTTTGTGCAATTCGAGACATAACTTGTCTATTCCCGTCTTTACCTTACGGAATGTGGCGCGAAGGCTCAACTAGCAAGTTAGACCTTTTAAGCACACTAAATAGAGTACAACGGTCCACATTGATGCTTTGGAAGTGCTCAATCCTCTCCATAGAGGAGCTTTTCACGTTTTTGTGCAATTCGAGACATAACTTGGTCTATTCGCATCTTTACCTTACGAACCGTGGCGCGAAGGCTCAACTAGCAAGTTAGACTTTTAGGAGCACTAAATAGAGTACAACGGTCCACATTGATACTTTGGAATTGCTCAAGTCTCTCCATAGAGGAGCTTTTCACTTTTTGTGCAAGTTAAGACGTAACTTGGTCCTATTCACATCTTTACCTTACGAAACATGGCACGAAGGCTCACCTAGCAAGTTAGACTTTTAAGAGCACTTAATAGAGTACAACGGTCCACATTGATGCTTGGAAGTGCTCCACTCTCTCCATAGTGGGAGCATTTCACTTTTTGTGCAATTTCAAACATAACTTGGTCTATTCGCATCTTTACCTTACGAAACGTGGCACGAAGGCTCAACTAGCAAGTTAGACTGTTAAGAGCACTAAAAAGAGTACAACGGTCCACATTGATGCTTTGGAATTGCTCAACTCTCTCCATAGAGGAGCTTTTCACGTTTTTGTGCAAGTTGAGACGTAACTTGGTCTATTCGCATCTTTACCTTACAAAACGTGGCACGAAGGCTTCAACTAGCGAGTTAGACATTTAAGAGCACTAAATAGAGTACAATGGTCCACATTGATGCTTTGGAAGTGCTCAACTCTCTCCATAGAGGAGTTTTTCACGTTTTTGTGCAATGCGAGACATAACTTGGTTTATTCGTGTCTTTACCTTACGAAACATGGCACAAAGGCTCAACTAGCAAGTTAGACTTTTAAGAGCACTAAAAAGAGTACAACGGTCCCACATTGATGCTTTGGAAGTGCTCAACTCTGTCCATAGAGGAGCTTTTCACGTTTTTGTGCAAGTTGAGACGTAACTTGGTCTATTCTCATCTTTACCTTACGAAACGTGGCACGAAGGCTCAACTAGCAAGTTAGACTTTTAAGAGCACTAAAAAGAGTACAACGGTCCACATTGATGTTTTGGAATTGCTCAACTCTCTCCATAGAGGAGCTTTTCACGTTTTTGTGCAAGTTGAGACCGTAAATTCGTCTATTCGCGTCTTTACCTTACGAAGCGTGGCACGAAGGCTCAACTAGCGAGTTAGACTTTTAAGAGCACTAAATAGAGTACAACGGTCCACATTGATGCTTTGGAAATGCTCAACTCTCTCCATAGAGGAGCATTTCACGTTTTTGTGCAATTCGAGACTTAACTTGGTCTATTCGCGTCTTTACCTTACGAAACGTGGCACGAAGGCTCAACTAGCAAGTTAGACTTTTAAGAGCACTAAATAGAGTACAACGGTCCACATCATGCTTTGGAATTGCTCAACTCTCTCCATAGTGGAGCTTTTCACGTTTTTGTGCAATTTGAAACATAACTTGGTCTATTCGCATCTTTACCTTACGAAACGTGGCACGAAGGCTCAACTAGCAAGTTAGACTTTTAAGAGCACTAAATAGAGTACAACGGTCCACATTGATGCTTTGGAAGTGCTCAACTCTCTCCATAGAGGAGCTTTTCACGTTTTTGTGCAATTCGAGACATAACTTGGTCTATTCCCGTCTTTACCTTACGAACTGTGGCGCGAAGGCTCAACTAGCAAGTTAGACTTTTAAGCACACTAAATAGAGTACAACGGTCCACATTGATGCTTTGGAAGTGCTCAACTCTCTCCATAGAGGAGCTTTTCACGTTTTTGTGCAATTCGAGACATAACTTGGTCTATTCGCGATCTTTACCTTACGAACCGTGGCGCGAAGGCTCAACTAGCAAGTTAGACTTTTAGGAGCACTAAATAGAGTACAACGGTCCACATTGATACTTTGGAATTGCTCAAGTCTCTCCATAGAGGAGCTTTTCACTTTTTTGTGCAAGTTAAGACGTAACTTGGTCTATTCACATCTTTACCTTACGAAACATGGCACGAAGGCTCAACTAGCAAGTTAGACTTTTAAGAGCACTTAATAGAGTACAACGGTCCACATTGATGCTTTGGAAGTGCTCAACTCTCTCCATAGTGGAGCATTTCACTTTTTGTGCAATTTCAAACATAACTTGGTCTATTCGCATCTTTACCTTACGAAACGTGGCACGAAGGCTCAACTAGCAAGTTAGACTGTTAAGAGCACTAAAAAGAGTACAACGGTCCCACATTGATGCTTTGGAATTGCTCAACTCTCTCCATAGAGGAGCTTTTCACGTTTTTGTGCAAGTTGAGACGTAACTTGGTCTATTCGCATCTTTACCTTACAAAACGTGGCACGAAGGCTCAACTAGCGAGTTAGACATTTAAGAGCACTAAATAGAGTACAATGGTCCACATTGATGCTTTGGAAGTGCTCAACTCTCTCCATAGAGGAGTTTTTTCACGTTTTTGTGCAATGCGAGACATAACTTGGTTTATTCGTGTCTTTACCTTACGAAACATGGCACAAGGCTCAACTAGCAAGTTAGACTTTTAAGAGCACTAAAAAGAGTACAACGGTCCACATTGATGCTTTGGAAGTGCTCAACTCTGTCCATAGAGGAGCTTTTCACGTTTTTGTGCAAGTTGAGACGTAACTTGGTCTATTCTCATCTTTACCTTACGAAACATGGCACGAAGGCTCAACTAGCAAGTTAGACTATTAAGAGCCTTAATAGAGTACAACGGTCCCACATTGATGCTTTGGAGTGCTCAACTCTCTCCATAGTGGAGCATTTCACGTTTTTGTGCAATTCAACGTAACTTGGTCTATTCGCATCTTTACCTTACGAAACGTGGCACGAAGGCTCAACTAGCAAGTTAGACTTTTAAGAGCACTAAAAAGAGTACAACGGTCCACATTGATGTTTGGAATTGCTCAACTCTCTCCATAGAGGAGCTTTTCACGTTTTTGTGCAAGTTGAGACGTAAATTCGTCTATTCGCGTCCTTTACCTTACGAAGCGTGGCACGAAGGCTCAACTAGCGAGTTAGACTTTTAAGAGCACTAAATAGAGTACAACGGTCCACATTGATGCTTTGGAAATGCTCAACTCTCTCCATAGAGGAGCATTTCACGTTTTTGTGCAATTCGAGATATAACTTGGTCTATTCGCGTCTTTACCTTACGAAACGTGGCACGAAGGCTCAACTAGCAAGTTAAACTTTTAAGAGCACTAAATAGATTACAACGTTCCACATCCATGCTTTGGAATTGCTCAACTCTCTCCATAGTGGAGCATTTCACGTTTTTGTGCAATTTCAAACATAACTTGGTCTATTCGCATCTTACCTTACGAAACGTGGCACGAAGGCTCAACTAGCAAGTTAGACTTTTAAGAGCACTGAAATAGAGTACAACGGTCCACATTGATGCTTTGGAAGTGCTCAACTCTCTCCATAGAGGAACTTTTCACGTTTTTGTGCAATTCGAGACATAACTTTGTCTATTCCCGTCTTTACCTTACGGAATGTGGCGCGAAGGCTCACTAGCAAGTTAGACTTTTAGAGCACTAAATAGAGTACAACGGTCCACATTGATGCTTTGGAATTGCTCAAACTCTCTCCATAGTGGAGCATTTCACGTTTTTGTACAATTCGAGACATAACTTTTTCTATTCCCGTCTTTACCTTACGAAACGTGGCACGAAGGCTCAACTAGCAAGTTAGACTTTTAAGAGCACTAAATAGAGTACAACGGTCCACATTCATGCTTTGGAATTGCTCAACTCTCTCCATAGTGGAGCATTTCACGTTTTGTGGCAATTTGAAACATAACTTGGTCTATTCGCATCTTTACCTTACGAAAAGTGGCACGAAGGCTCAACAAGCAAGTTATACTTTTAAGAGCACTAATTAGAGTACAACAGTCCACATTGATGCTTTGGAAGTGCTCAACTCTCTCCATAGAGGAGCTTTTTCACGTTATTGTGCAATTCGAGGACATAACTTGGTCTATTCGTGTCTTTACCTTACGAAACGTGGCACGAAGGCTCAACTAGCAAGATAGACTTTTAAGAGCACTAAATAGAGTACAACGGTCCACATCCATGCTCTGGAATTGCTCAACTCTCTCCATAGTGAAGAATTTCACGTTTTTGTGCAATTTCAAACATAACATGGTCTATTCGCATCTTTACCTTACGAAACGAGGCACGAAGGCTCAACTAGCAAGTTAGACTTTAAGAGCACTAAAAGAGTACAAACGGTCCACATTAATGCTTTGGAATTGCTCAAGTCTCTCCATAGAGGAGTTTTTCACGTTTTTGTGCAAGTTGAGACGTAACTTGGTGTATTCGCATCTTTTACCTTACGAAACGTGGCACGAAGGCTCAACTATGCGAGTTAGACTTTTAAGATCACTAAATAGAGTACAACGGTCCACATTGATGCTTTGGAAGTGCTCAACTCTCTCCATAGAGGAGCTTTTCACGTTTTTGTCCAATTCGAGACATAACTTGCTCTATTCGCGTCTTTACCTTACGAAACGTGGCGCTGAAGGCTCAACTAGGAAGTTAGACTTTTAAGAGCACTAAATAGAGTACAACGGTCCACATTGATGCTTTGGAATTGCTCAACTCTGTCCATAGAGGAGCTTTCACGTTTTGTGCAAGTTGAGACGTAACTTGGTCTATTCGCATCTTTACCTTACGAAACGTGGCACGAAGGCTCAACTAGCAAGTTAGACTATTAAGAGCACTTAATAGAGTACAACGGTCCACATTGATGCTTTGGAATTGCTCAACTCTGTCCATAGAGGAGCTTCTCACGTTTTTTGTGGCAAGTTGAGACGTAACTTTGGTCTATTCGCATCTTTACCTTACGAAACATGGCACGAAGGCTCAACTAGCAAGTTAGACTATTAAGAGCACTTAATAGAGTACAACGGTCCACATTGATGCTTTGGAATTGCTCAACTCTGTCCATAGAGGAGCTTCTCACGTTTTTGTGCAAGTTGAGACGTAATTTGGTCTATTCGCATCTTTACCTTACGAAACATGGCACGAAGGCTCAACTAGCAAGTTAGACTATTAAGAGCACTAAATAGAGTACAACGGTCCACATTGATGCTTTGGAAGTGCTCAACTCTCTCCATAGAGGAGTTTTTCACGTTTTTGTGCAATGCGAGACATAACTTGGTCTATTCGCGTCTTTACCTTACGAAACGTGGCGCGAAGGCTCAACTAGCAAGTTAGACTTTTAAGAGCACTAAAAAGAGTACAACGGTCCACATTGATGCTTTGGAATTGCTCAACTCTGTCCATAGAGGAGCTTCTCACGTTTTTGTGCAAGTTGAGACGTAATTTGGTCTATTCGCATCTTTACCTTACGAAACATGGCACGAAGGCTCAACTAGCAAGTTAGACTATTAAGAGCACTTAATAGAGTACAACGGTCCACATTGATGCTTTGGAAGTGCTCAACTCTCTCCATAGTGGAGCATTTCACGTTTTTGTGCAATTTAAAACATAACTTGGTCTATTCGCATCTTTACCTTACGAAACGTGGCACGAAGGCTCAACTAGCAAGTTAGACTTTTAGGAGCACTAAAAAGAGTACAACGGTCCACATTGATGTTTTGGAATTGCTCAACTCTCTCCATAGAGGAGCTTTTCACGTTTTTGTGCAAGTTGAGACGTAACTTGGTCTATTCGCGATCTTTACTTATGAAACGTGGCACGAAGGCTCAACTAGCGAGTTAGACTTTTAAGAGCACTAAATAGAGTACAACGGTCCACATTGATACCTTTGGAAATGCATCAACTCTCTCCATAGAGGAGCTTTTCACGTTTTTGTGCAATTCGAGATATAACTTGGTCTATTCGCGTCTTTACCTTACGAAACGTGGCACGAAGGCTCAACTAGCAAGTTAGACTTTTAAGAGCACTAAAGAGATTACAACGGTCCACATCCATGCTTTGGAATTGCTCAACTCTCTCCATAGTGGAGCATTTCAACGTTTTTGTGCAATTTCAAACATAACTTGGTCTATTCGCATCTTTACCTTACGAACGTGGCACGAAGGCTCAACTAGCAAGTTAGACTGTTAAGAGCACTAAAAAGAGTACAACGGTCCATTAATGCTTTGAATTGCTCAACTCTCTCCATAGAGGAGCTTTTCACGTTTTTGTGCAAGTTGAGACGTAACTTGTCTATTCGCATCTTTACCTTACAAAACGTGGCACGAAGGCTCAACTAGCGAGTTGACTTTTAAGAGCACTAAATAGAGTACAACGGTGCACATTGATGCTTTGGAAGTGCTCAACTCTCTCCATAGGGAGCTTTTCACGTTTTTGTGTAATGCGAGACATAACTTGGTCTATTCGCAGTCTTTACCTTACGAAACGTGGCGCGAAGGCTCAACTAGCAAGTTAGGCTTTTAAGAGCACTAAAAAGAGTACAACGGTCCACATTGATGCTTTGGAATTGCTCAACTCTTCCATGGAGGAGCTTTTCACGTTTTTGTGCAAGTTGAGACGTAACTTGGTCTATTCGCATCTTTACCTTACGAAACATGGCACGAAGGCTCAACTAGCAAGTTAGACTATTAAGAGCACTTAATAGAGTACAACGGTCCACATTGATGCTTTGGAAGTGCTCAACTCTCACCATAGTGGAGCATTTCACGTTTTTGTGCAATTTCAAACATAACTTGGTCTATTCGCATCTTTACCTTACGAAACGTGGCACGAAGGCACAACTAGCAAGTTAGACTTTTAAGAGCACTAAAAAGAGTACAACGGTCCACATTGATGTTTTGGAATTGCTCAACTCTCTCCATAGAGGAGCTTTTCACGTTTTTGTGCAAGTTGAGACGTAACTTGGTCTATTCGCATCTTTACCTTACGAAACGTGGCACGAAGGCTCAACTAGCGAGTTAGACTTTTAAGAGCACTAAATAGAGTACAACGGTCCACATTGACGCTTTGGAAATGCTCAACTCTCTCCATAGAGGAGCTTTTCACGTTTTTGTGCAATTCGAGATATAACTTGGTCTATTCGCGTCTTTACCTTACGAAACGTGGCACGAAGGCTCAACTAGCAAGTTAGACTTTTAAGAGCACTAAATAGATTACAATGGTCCACATCCATGCTTTGGAATTGCTCAACTCTCTCCATAGTGGAGCATTTCACGTTTTTGTGCAATTTCAAACATAACTTGGTCTATTCGAATCTTTACCTTACGAAACGTGGCACGAAGGCTCAACAAGCAAGTTAGACTTTTAAGAGCACTAAATAGAGTACAACGGTCCACATTGATGCTTTGGAAGTGCTCAACTCTCTCCATAGAGGAGCTTTTCACGTTTTTGTGCAATTCTAGACATAAGGTCTATTCGTGTCTTTACCTTACGAAACGTGGCACGAAGGCTCAACTAGAAAGTTAGACTTTTAAGAGCACTAAATAGATTACAACGGTCCACATCCATGCTTTGGATTGCTCAACTCTCTCCATAGTGGAGCATTTCACGTTTTTGTGCAATTTCAAACATAACTTGGTCTACTCGCATCCTTTACCTTACGAAACGTGGCCGAAGGCTCAACTAGCAAGTAGAGCTATTAAGAGCACTAAAAAGAGTACAACGGTCCACATTAATGCTTTGGAATTGCTCAACTCTCTCCATAGAGGAGCTTTTCACGTTTTTGTGCAAGTTGAGACGTAACTTGGTCTATTCGCATCTTTACCTTACCAAACGTGGCACGAAGGCTCCACTAGCGAGTTAGACTTTTAAGAGCACTAAATAGAGTACAACGGTCCACATTGATGCTTTGGAAGTGCTCAACTCTCTCCATAGAGGAGCTTTTCACGTTTTTGTGCAATTGAGACATAACTTGGTCTATTCGCATCTTTACCTTACGAAACGTGGCACGAAGGCTCAACTAGCAAGTTAGACTTTTAAGAGCACTAAAAGAGTACAACGGTCCACATTGATGCTTTGGAATGCTCAACTCTCTCCATAGAGGAGCTTTTCACGTTTTTGTGCAATTGAGACGTAACTTGGTCTATTCGCATCTTTACCTTACGAAACGTGGCACGAAGGCTCAACTAGCAAGTTAGACTTTTAAGAGCACTAATAGAGTACAACGGTCCACATTGATGCTTTGGAATGCTCAACTCTCTCCATAGTGGAGCTTTCACGTTTTTGTGCAATTTCAACATAACTTGGTCTATTCGCATCTTTACCTTACGAAACGTGGCACGAAGGCTCAACTAGCAAGTTAGACTTTTAAGAGCACTAAAAGAGTACAACGGTCCACATTGATGCTTTGGAATTGCTCAACTCTCTCCATAGAGGAGCTTTTCACGTTTTTGTGCAATTGAGACATAACTTGGTCTATTCGCATCTTTACCTTACGAAACGTGGCACGAAGGCTCAACTAGCAAGTTAGACTTTTAAGAGCACTAAATAGAGTACAACGGTCCACATTGATGCTTTGGAATGCTCAACTCTCTCCATAGAGGAGCTTTTCACGTTTTTGTGCAATTCGAGAATAACTTGGTCTATTCGCGTCTTTACCTTACGAAACGTGGCACGAAGGCTCAACTAGCAAGTTAGACTTTTAAGAGCACTAAATAGAGTACAACGGTCCACATTGATGCTTTGGAATTGCTCAACTCTCTCCATAGTGGAGCTTTTCACGTTTTTGTGCAATTCAGACATAACTTGGTCTATTCGCGTCTTTACCTTACGAAACGTGGCACGAAGGCTCAACTAGCAAGTTAGACTTTTAAGAGCACTAAATAGAGTACAACGGTCCACATTGATGCTTTGGAATTGCTCAACTCTCTCCATAGTGGAGCTTTTCACGTTTTTGTGCAATTTCAACATAACTTGGTCTATTCGCATCTTTACCTTACGAAACGTGGCACGAAGGCTCAACTAGCAAGTTAGACTTTTAAGAGCACTAAATAGAGTACAACGGTCCACATTGATGCTTTGGAAGTGCTCAACTCTCTCCATAGAGGAGCTTTTCACGTTTTTGCAATTCAGACATAACTTGGTCTATTCGTCTTTACCTTACGAAACGTGGCACGAAGGCTCAACTAGCAAGTTAGACTTTTAAGAGCACTAAATAGAGTACAACGGTCCACATTGATGCTTTGGAATGCTCAACTCTCTCCATAGTGGAGCTTTCACGTTTTTGTGCAATTTCAACATAACTTGGTCTATTCGCATCTTTACCTTACGAAACGTGGCACGAAGGCTCAACTAGCAAGTTAGACTTTTAAGAGCACTAAATAGAGTACAACGGTCCACATTGATGCTTTGGAAGTGCTCAACTCTCTCCATAGAGGAGCTTTTCACGTTTTTGTGCAATTCGAGACATAACTTGGTCTATTCGCGTCTTTACCTTACGAAACGTGGCACGAAGGCTCAACTAGCAAGTTAGACTTTTAAGAGCACTAAATAGAGTACAACGGTCCACATTGATGCTTTGGAAGTGCTCAACTCTCTCCATAGAGGAGCTTTTCACGTTTTTGTGCAATTCGAGACATAACTTGGTCTATTCGCGTCTTTACCTTACGAAACGTGGCACGAAGGCTCAACTAGCAAGTTAGACTTTTAAGAGCACTAAATAGAGTACAACGGTCCACATTGATGCTTTGGAATTGCTCAACTCTCTCCATAGAGGAGCTTTTCACGTTTTTGTGCAATTCAGACATAACTTGGTCTATTCGCATCTTTACCTTACGAAACGTGGCACGAAGGCTCAACTAGCAAGTTAGACTTTTAAGAGCACTAAATAGAGTACAACGGTCCACATTGATGCTTTGGAAGTGCTCAACTCTCTCCATAGAGGAGCTTTTCACGTTTTTGTGCAATTCAGACATAACTTGGTCTATTCGCATCTTTACCTTACGAAACGTGGCACGAAGGCTCAACTAGCAAGTTAGACTTTTAAGAGCACTAAATAGAGTACAACGGTCCACATTGATGCTTTGGAATTGCTCAACTCTCTCCATAGAGGAGCTTTTCACGTTTTTGTGCAATTGAGACGTAACTTGGTCTATTCGCATCTTTACCTTACGAAACGTGGCACGAAGGCTCAACTAGCAAGTTAGACTTTTAAGAGCACTAAATAGAGTACAACGGTCCACATTGATGCTTTGGAATTGCTCAACTCTCTCCATAGAGGAGCTTTTCACGTTTTTGTGCAATTGAGACATAACTTGGTCTATTCGCATCTTTACCTTACGAAACGTGGCACGAAGGCTCAACTAGCAAGTTAGACTTTTAAGAGCACTAAATAGAGTACAACGGTCCACATTGATGCTTTGGAAGTGCTGCAACTCTCTCCATAGTGGAGCTTTCACGTTTTTGTGCAATTTCAACATAACTTGGTCTATTCGCATCTTTACCTTACGAAACGTGGCACGAAGGCTCAACTAGCAAGTTAGACTTTTAAGAGCACTAAATAGAGTACAACGGTCCACATTGATGCTTTGGAAGTGCTCAACTCTCTCCATAGAGGAGCTTTTCACGTTTTTGTGCAATTCGAGACATAACTTGGTCTATTCGCATCTTTACCTTACGAAACGTGGCACGAAGGCTCAACTAGCAAGTTAGACTTTTAAGAGCACTAAATAGAGTACAACGGTCCACATTGATGCTTTGGAATGCTCAACTCTCTCCATAGAGGAGCTTTCACGTTTTTGTGCAATTTGAACATAACTTGGTCTATTCGCATCTTTACCTTACGAAACGTGGCACGAAGGCTCAACTAGCAAGTTAGACTTTTAAGAGCACTAAATAGAGTACAACGGTCCACATTGATGCTTTGGAATGCTCAACTCTCTCCATAGAGGAGCTTTTCACGTTTTTGTGCAATTGAGACATAACTTGGTCTATTCGCATCTTTACCTTACGAAACGTGGCACGAAGGCTCAACTAGCAAGTTAGACTTTTAAGAGCACTAAATAGAGTACAACGGTCCACATTGATTGCTTTGGAATGCTCAACTCTCTCCATAGTGGAGCTTTCACGTTTTTGTGCAATTTCAACATAACTTGGTCTATTCGCATCTTTACCTTACGAAACGTGGCACGAAGGCTCAACTAGCAAGTTAGACTTTTAAGAGCACTAAATAGAGTACAACGGTCCACATTGATGCTTTGGAAGTGCTCAACTCTCTCCATAGAGGAGCTTTTCACGTTTTTGTGCAATTGAGACGTAACTTGGTCTATTCGCATCTTTACCTTACGAAACGTGGCACGAAGGCTCAACTAGCAAGTTAGACTTTTAAGAGCACTAATAGAGTACAACGGTCCACATTGATGCTTTGGAATGCTCAACTCTCTCCATAGGAGCTTTCACGTTTTTGTGCAATTTCAACATAACTTGGTCTATTCGCATCTTTACCTTACGAAACGTGGCACGAAGGCTCAACTAGCAAGTTAGACTTTTAAGAGCACTAAATAGAGTACAACGGTCCACATTGATGCTTTGGAATGCTCAACTCTCTCCATAGAGGAGCTTTTCACGTTTTTGTGCAATTGAGACATAACTTGGTCTATTCGCATCTTTACCTTACGAAACGTGGCACGAAGGCTCAACTAGCAAGTTAGACTTTTAAGAGCACTAAATAGAGTACAACGGTCCACATTGATGCTTTGGAATGCTCAACTCTCTCCATAGAGGAGCTTTTCACGTTTTTGTGCAATTCGAGAATAACTTGGTCTATTCGCATCTTTACCTTACGAAACGTGGCACGAAGGCTCAACTAGCAAGTTAGACTTTTAAGAGCACTAAATAGAGTACAACGGTCCACATTGATGCTTTGGAATGCTCAACTCTCTCCATAGAGGAGCTTTTCACGTTTTTGTGCAATTTAGACATAACTTGGTCTATTCGCATCTTTACCTTACGAAACGTGGCACGAAGGCTCAACTAGCAAGTTAGACTTTTAAGAGCACTAAATAGAGTACAACGGTCCACATTGATGCTTTGGAATGCTCAACTCTCTCCATAGAGGAGCTTTTCACGTTTTTGTGCAATTCAGACATAACTTGGTCTATTCGCATCTTTACCTTACGAAACGTGGCACGAAGGCTCAACTAGCAAGTTAGACTTTTAAGAGCACTAAATAGAGTACAACGGTCCACATTGATGCTTTGGAATTGCTCAACTCTCTCCATAGAGGAGCTTTTCACGTTTTTGTGCAATTGAGACGTAACTTGGTCTATTCGCATCTTTACCTTACGAAACGTGGCACGAAGGCTCAACTAGCAAGTTAGACTTTTAAGAGCACTAAATAGAGTACAACGGTCCACATTGATGCTTTGGAATGCTCAACTCTCTCCATAGAGGAGCTTTTCACGTTTTTGTGCAATTGAGACATAACTTGGTCTATTCGCATCTTTACCTTACGAAACGTGGCACGAAGGCTCAACTAGCAAGTTAGACTTTTAAGAGCACTAAATAGAGTACAACGGTCCACATTGATGCTTTGGAAGTGCTCAACTCTCTCCATAGGAGCATTTCACGTTTTTGTGCAATTTCAACATAACTTGGTCTATTCGCATCTTTACCTTACGAAACGTGGCACGAAGGCTCAACTAGCAAGTTAGACTTTTAAGAGCACTAAATAGAGTACAACGGTCCACATTGATGCTTTGGAAGTGCTCAACTCTCTCCATAGAGGAGCTTTTCACGTTTTTGTGCAATTCGAGACATAACTTGGTCTATTCGCATCTTTACCTTACGAAACGTGGCACGAAGGCTCAACTAGCAAGTTAGACTTTTAAGAGCACTAAATAGAGTACAACGGTCCACATTGATGCTTTGGAATTGCTCAACTCTCTCCATAGAGGAGCTTTTCACGTTTTTGTGCAATTGAACATAACTTGGTCTATTCGCATCTTTACCTTACGAAACGTGGCACGAAGGCTCAACTAGCAAGTTAGACTTTTAAGAGCACTAAATAGAGTACAACGGTCCACATTGATGCTTTGGAAGTGCTCAACTCTCTCCATAGAGGAGCTTTCACGTTTTTGTGCAATTCGAGACATAACTTGGTCTATTCGCATCTTTACCTTACGAAACGTGGCACGAAGGCTCAACTAGCAAGTTAGACTTTTAAGAGCACTAAATAGAGTACAACGGTCCACATTGATGCTTTGGAATTGCTCAACTCTCTCCATAGTGGAGCTTTCACGTTTTTGTGCAATTTCAAATAACTTGGTCTATTCGCATCTTTACCTTACGAAACGTGGCACGAAGGCTCAACTAGCAAGTTAGACTTTTAAGAGCACTAAATAGAGTACAACGGTCCACATTGATGCTTTGGAAGTGCTCAACTCTCTCCATAGAGGAGCTTTTCACGTTTTTGTGCAATTGAGACATAACTTGGTCTATTCGCATCTTTACCTTACGAAACGTGGCACGAAGGCTCAACTAGCAAGTTAGACTTTTAAGAGCACTAATAGAGTACAACGGTCCACATTGATGCTTTGGAAGTGCTCAACTCTCTCCATAGTGGAGCTTTTCACGTTTTTGTGCAATTGAACATAACTTGGTCTATTCGCATCTTTACCTTACGAAACGTGGCACGAAGGCTCAACTAGCAAGTTAGACTTTTAAGAGCACTAAAAGAGTACAACGGTCCACATTGATGCTTTGGAATGCTCAACTCTCTCCATAGAGGAGCTTTTCACGTTTTTGTGCAATTGAGACATAACTTGGTCTATTCGCATCTTTACCTTACGAAACGTGGCACGAAGGCTCAACTAGCAAGTTAGACTTTTAAGAGCACTAAATAGAGTACAACGGTCCACATTGATGCTTTGGAAGTGCTCAACTCTCTCCATAGAGGAGCTTTTCACGTTTTTGTGCAATTCGAGACATAACTTGGTCTATTCGCATCTTTACCTTACGAAACGTGGCACGAAGGCTCAACTAGCAAGTTAGACTTTTAAGAGCACTAAATAGAGTACAACGGTCCACATTGATGCTTTGGAAGTGCTCAACTCTCTCCATAGGAGCTTTTCACGTTTTTGTGCAATTTCAGACATAACTTGGTCTATTCGCATCTTTACCTTACGAAACGTGGCACGAAGGCTCAACTAGCAAGTTAGACTTTTAAGAGCACTAAAGAGTACAACGGTCCACATTGATGCTTTGGAATGCTCAACTCTCTCCATAGAGGAGCTTTTCACGTTTTTGTGCAATTGAGACATAACTTGGTCTATTCGCCTCTTTACCTTACGAAACGTGGCACGAAGGCCTAACTAGCGAGTTAGACTTTTAAGAGCACTAAATAGAGTACAACGGTCCACATTGATGCTTTGGAAATGCTCAACTCTCTCCATAGAGGAGCTTTTCACGTTTTTGTGCAATTCGAGATATAACTTGGTCTATTCGCGTCTTTAACTTACGAAACGTGGCACGAAGGCTCAACTAGCAAGTTAGACTTTTAAGAGCACTAAATAGATTACAACGGTCCACATCCATGCTTTGGAATTGCTCAACTCTCTCCATAGTGGAGCTTTTCACGTTTTTGTGCAATTCTAGACATAACTTGGTCTATTCGCGTCTTTACCTTACGAAACGTGGCACGAAGGCTCAACTAGCAAGTTAGACTTTTAAGAGCACTAAATAGATACAACGGTCCACATCATGCTTTGGAATTGCTCAACTCTCTCCATAGTGGAGCTTTTCACGTTTTTGTGCAATTCAACATAACTTGGTCTATTCGCATCTTTACCTTACGAAACGTGGCACGAAGGCTCAACAAGCAAGTTAGGCTTTTAAGAGCACTAAATAGAGTACAACGGTCCACATTGATGCTTTGGAAGTGCTCAACTCTCTCCATAGAGGAGCTTTTCACGTTTTTGTGCAATTCAGACATAACTTGGTCTATTCGCATCTTTACCTTACGAAACGTGGCACGAAGGCTCAACTAGCAAGTTAGACTTTTAAGAGCACTAAATAGAGTACAACGGTCCACATTGATGCTTTGGAATTGCTCAACTCTCTCCATAGAGGAGCTTTTCACGTTTTTGTGCAATTCAACATAACTTGGTCTATTCGCATCTTTACCTTACGAAATGGCACGAAGGCTCAACTAGCAAGTTAGACTTTTAAGAGCACTAAATAGAGTACAACGGTCCACATTGATGCTTTGGAAGTGCTCAACTCTCTCCATAGAGGAGCTTTTCACGTTTTTGTGCAATTCGAGCATAACTTGGTCTATTCGCTCTTTACCTTACGAAACGTGGCACGAAGGCTCAACTAGCAAGTTAGACTTTTAAGAGCACTAAATAGAGTACAACGGTCCACATTGATGCTTTGGAAGTGCTCAACTCTCTCCATAGAGGAGCTTTTCACGTTTTTGTGCAATTCGAGAATAACTTGGTCTATTCGCTTTACCTTACGAAACGTGGCACGAAGGCTCAACTAGCAAGTTAGACTTTTAAGAGCACTAAATAGAGTACAACGGTCCACATTGATGCTTTGGAATGCTCAACTCTCTCCATAGGAGCTTTTCACGTTTTTGTGCAATTTAGACATAACTTGGTCTATTCGCATCTTTACCTTACGAAACGTGGCACGAAGGCTCAACTAGCAAGTTAGACTTTTAAGAGCACTAAATAGAGTACAACGGTCCACATTGATGCTTTGGAATTGCTCAACTCTCTCCATAGAGGAGCTTTTCACGTTTTTGTGCAATTCAGACATAACTTGGTCTATTCGTCTTTACCTTACGAAACGTGGCACGAAGGCTCAACTAGCAAGTTAGACTTTTAAGAGCACTAAATAGAGTACAACGGTCCACATTGATGCTTTGGAATTGCTCAACTCTCTCCATAGAGGAGCTTTTCACGTTTTTGTGCAAGTTGAGACGTAACTTGGTCTATTCGCATCTTTACCTTACGAAACGTGGCACGAAGGCTCAACTAGCAAGTTAGACTTTTAAGAGCACTAAATAGAGTACAACGGTCCACATTGATGCTTTGGAATTGCTCAACTCTCTCCATAGAGGAGCTTTTCACGTTTTTGTGCAATTGAGACGTAACTTGGTCTATTCGCATCTTTACCTTACGAAACATGGCACGAAGGCTCAACTAGCAAGTTAGACTTTTAAGAGCACTAATAGAGTACAACGGTCCACATTGATGCTTTGGAAGTGCTCAACTCTCTCCATAGTGGAGCTTTCACGTTTTTGTGCAATTCAAACATAACTTGGTCTATTCGCATCTTTACCTTACGAAACGTGGCACGAAGGCTCAACTAGCAAGTTAGACTTTTAAGAGCACTAAATAGAGTACAACGGTCCACATTGATGCTTTGGAAGTGCTCAACTCTCTCCATAGAGGATTTCACGTTTTTGTGCAATTCGAGACATAACTTGGTCTATTCGCATCTTTACCTTACGAAACGTGGCACGAAGGCTCAACTAGCAAGTTAGACTTTTAAGAGCACTAAATAGAGTACAACGGTCCACATTGATGCTTTGGAATTGCTCAACTCTCTCCATAGTGGAGCTTTCACGTTTTTGTGCAATTTGAACATAACTTGGTCTATTCGCATCTTTACCTTACGAAACGTGGCACGAAGGCTCAACTAGCAAGTTAGACTTTTAAGAGCACTAAATAGAGTACAACGGTCCACATTGATGCTTTGGAAGTGCTCAACTCTCTCCATAGAGGAGCTTTCACGTTTTTGTGCAATTCGAGACATAACTTGGTCTATTCGCATCTTTACCTTACGAAACGTGGCACGAAGGCTCAACTAGCAAGTTAGACTTTTAAGAGCACTAAATAGAGTACAACGGTCCACATTGATGCTTTGGAATGCTCAACTCTCTCCATAGGAGCTTTCACGTTTTTGTGCAATTTCAACATAACTTGGTCTATTCGCATCTTTACCTTACGAAACGTGGCACGAAGGCTCAACTAGCAAGTTAGACTTTTAAGAGCACTAAATAGAGTACAACGGTCCACATTGATGCTTTGGAAGTGCTCAACTCTCTCCATAGAGGAGCTTTTCACGTTTTTGTGCAATTGAGACGTAACTTGGTCTATTCGCATCTTTACCTTACGAAACGTGGCACGAAGGCTCAACTAGCAAGTTAGACTTTTAAGAGCACTAATAGAGTACAACGGTCCACATTGATGCTTTGGAAGTGCTCAACTCTCTCCATAGAGGAGCTTTTCACGTTTTTGTGCAATTTCAGAATAACTTGGTCTATTCGCATCTTTACCTTACGAAACGTGGCACGAAGGCTCAACTAGCAAGTTAGACTTTTAAGAGCACTAAAAGAGTACAACGGTCCACATTGATGCTTTGGAATGCTCAACTCTCTCCATAGAGGAGCTTTTCACGTTTTTGTGCAATTGAGACATAACTTGGTCTATTCGCATCTTTACCTTACGAAACGTGGCACGAAGGCTCAACTAGCAAGTTAGACTTTTAAGAGCACTAAATAGAGTACAACGGTCCACATTGATGCTTTGGAATGCTCAACTCTCTCCATAGAGGAGCTTTTCACGTTTTTGTGCAATTCGAGATATAACTTGGTCTATTCGCATCTTTACCTTACGAAACGTGGCACGAAGGCTCAACTAGCAAGTTAGACTTTTAAGAGCACTAAATAGATACAACGGTCCACATTGATGCTTTGGAATGCTCAACTCTCTCCATAGAGGAGCTTTCACGTTTTTGTGCAATTTAAACATAACTTGGTCTATTCGCATCTTTACCTTACGAAACGTGGCACGAAGGCTCAACTAGCAAGTTAGACTTTTAAGAGCACTAAATAGAGTACAACGGTCCACATTGATGCTTTGGAATGCTCAACTCTCTCCATAGAGGAGCTTTCACGTTTTTGTGCAATTAGACATAACTTGGTCTATTCGCATCTTTACCTTACGAAACGTGGCACGAAGGCTCAACTAGCAAGTTAGACTTTTAAGAGCACTAAATAGAGTACAACGGTCCACATTGATGCTTTGGAATTGCTCAACTCTCTCCATAGAGGAGCTTTTCACGTTTTTGTGCAAGTTGAGACGTAACTTGGTCTATTCGCATCTTTACCTTACGAAACGTGGCACGAAGGCTCAACTAGCAAGTTAGACTTTTAAGAGCACTAAATAGAGTACAACGGTCCACATTGATGCTTTGGAATTGCTCAACTCTCTCCATAGAGGAGCTTTTCACGTTTTTGTGCAATTGAGACATAACTTGGTCTATTCGCATCTTTACCTTACGAAACGTGGCACGAAGGCTCAACTAGCAAGTTAGACTTTTAAGAGCACTAATAGAGTACAACGGTCCACATTGATGCTTTGGAAGTGCTCAACTCTCTCCATAGAGGAGCTTTCACGTTTTTGTGCAATTCAACATAACTTGGTCTATTCGCATCTTTACCTTACGAAACGTGGCACGAAGGCTCAACTAGCAAGTTAGACTTTTAAGAGCACTAAATAGAGTACAACGGTCCACATTGATGCTTTGGAAGTGCTCAACTCTCTCCATAGAGGAATTTTCACGTTTTTGTGCAATTCGAGACATAACTTGGTCTATTCGCCGTCTTTACCTTACGAAACGTGGCACGAAGGCTCAACTAGCAAGTTAACTTTTAAGAGCACTAAATAGAGTACAACGGTCCACATTGATGCTTTGGAATGCTCAACTCTCTCCATAGTGGAGCTTTCACGTTTTTGTGCAATTTGAAACATAACTTGGTCTATTCGCATCTTTACCTTACGAAAAGTGGCACGAAGGCTCAACTAGCAAGTTAACTTTTAAGAGCACTAAATAGAGTACAACGGTCCACATTGATGCTTTGGAAGTGCTCAACTCTCTCCATAGAGGAGCTTTTCACGTTTTTGTGCAATTCGAGACATAACTTGTCTATTCGCATCTTTACCTTACGAAACGTGGCACGAAGGCTCAACTAGCAAGTTAGACTTTTAAGAGCACTAAATAGAGTACAACGGTCCACATTGATGCTTTGGAATTGCTCAACTCTCTCCATAGTGGAGCTTTCACGTTTTTGTGCAATTTGAAACATAACTTGGTCTATTCGCATCTTTACCTTACGAAACGTGGCACGAAGGCTCAACTAGCAAGTTAGACTTTTAAGAGCACTAATAGAGTACAACGGTCCACATTGATGCTTTGGAAGTGCTCAACTCTCTCCATAGTGGAGCTTTCACGTTTTTGTGCAATTTCAAACATAACTTGGTCTATTCGCATCTTTACCTTACGAAACGTGGCACGAAGGCTCAACTAGCAAGTTAGACTTTTAAGAGCACTCAAAAGAGTACAACGGTCCACATTGATGTTTGGAATGCTCAACTCTCTCCATAGAGGAGCTTTTCA
>NW_024056284.1:0-117472 GCF_013401445.1 Tripterygium wilfordii | reverse complement strand
ACGTTTCGTGGGGTAAAGACGCGAATAGACCAAGTTATGTCTCAAATTGCACAAAAACGTGAAAAGCTCCTCTATGGAGAGAGTTGAGCAATTCCAAAGCATCAATGTGGACCGTTGTACTCTATTGAGTGCTCTTAAAAGTCTAACTTGCTAGTTGAGACTTCGTGCCACGTTTCGTAAGGGTAAAGACGCGAATAGACCAAGTTATGTCTCAAATTGCACAAAAACGTGAAAAGCTCCTCTATGGAGAGAGTTGAGCAATTCCAAAGCATCAATGTGGACGGTTGTACTCTATTGAGTGCTCTTGAAGTCTAACTTGCTAGTTGAGCCTTCGTGCCAACGTTTCGGAGGTAAAGACGCGAATAGACCAAGTTATGTCTCAAATTTCACAAAAACGTGAAAAGCTCCTCTATGGAGAGAGTTGAGCAATTCCAAAGCATCAATGTGGACCGTTGTACTCTATTGAGTGCTCTTAAAGAGTCTAACTTGCTAGTTGAGCCTTCGTGCCACGTTTCGTAAGGTAAAGACGCGAATAGACCAAGTATTGTCTCAAATTGCTCAAAAAAGGTGAAAACCTCCTCTATGGAGAGAGTTGAGCAATTCCAAAGCATCAATGTGGACCGTTGTACTCTATTGAGTGCTCTTAAAAGTCTAACTTGCTAGCTGAGCCTTCGTGCCACGTTTCGTAAGGTAAAGACGCGAATAGACCAAGTTATGTCTCAAATTGCACAAAAACGTGAAAAGCTCCTCTATGGAGAGAGTTGAGCAATTCCAAAGCATCAATGTGGACCGTTGTACTCTATTGAGTGCTCTTAAAAGTCTAACTTGCTAGCAGAGCCTTCGTGCCACGTTTTGCAAGGTAAAGACGCGAATATACCAAGTTATGTCTCAAATTGCACAAAAACGTGAGAAGCTCCTCTATGGAGAGAGTTGAGCAATTCTAAAGCATCAATGTGGACCGTTGTACTCTATTGAGTGCTCTTAAAAGTCTACAGTTGCTTAGTTGAGCCTTCGTGCCACGTTTCGTAAGGTAAAGACGCGAATAGACCAAGTTATGTCTCAAATTGCACAAAAACGTGAAAAGCTCCTCTATGGAGAGAGTTGAGCAATTCCAAAGCATCAATGTGGACCGTTGTACTCTATTGAGTGCTCTTAAAAGTCTAAGATGTAGTTGAGCCTTCGTGCCACGTTTCGTAAGGTAAAGACGCGAATAGACCAAGTTATGTCTCAACTTTCACAAAAACGTGAAAAGCTCCTCTATGGAGAGAGTTGAGCAATTCCAAAGCATCAATGTGGAGGGTTGTACTCTATTGAGTCCTCTTGATAGTCTAACTTGCTAGTTGAGCCTTCGTGCCACGTTTCGGAAGGTAAAGACGCGAATAGACCAAGTTATGTCTCAAATTTCACAAAAACGTGAAACGCTCCTCTATGGAGAGAGTTGAGCAATTCCAAAGCATCAATGTGGACCGTTGTACTCTATTGAGTGCTCTTAAGAGTCTAAGTTGCTAGTTGAGCCTTCGTGCCACGTTTCGTAAGGTAAAGACGCGAATAGACCAAGTTATGTCTCAAATTGCACAAAAACGTGAAAAGCTCCTCTATGGAGAGAGTTGAGCAATTCCAAAGCATCAATGTGGACCGTTGTACTCTATTGAGTGATCTGAAAGTGCTAACTTGCTAGTTGAGCCTTCGTGCCACGTTTCGTAGGGTAAAGACGCGAATTGACCAAGTTATGTCTCAAATTGCACAAAAACGTGAAAAGCTCCTCTATGGAGAGAGTTGAGCAATTCCAAAGCATCAATGTGGACCGTTGTACATCTATTGAGTGCTCTTCAAAGTGTAACTCGCTAGTTGAGCCTTCGTGCCACGTTTCGTAGGGTAAAGACGCGAATAGACCAAGTTATGTCTCAAATTGCACAAAAACGTGAAAATCTCCTCTATGGAGAGAGTTGAGCAATTCCAAAGCATCAATGTGGAAGGTTGTACTCTATTGAGTGCTCTTGAAAGTCTAACTTGCTAGTTGAGCCTTCGTGCCACGTTTCGGAAGGTAAAGACGCGAATAGACCAAGTTATGTCTCAAATTTCACAAAAACGTGAAAAGCTCCTCTATGGAGAGAGTTGAGCAATTCCAAAGCATCAATGTGGACCGTTGTACTCTATTGAGTGCTCTTAAGAGTCTAAGTTGCTAGTTGAGCCTTCGTGCCACGTTTCGTAAGGTAAAGACGCGAATAGACCAAGTTATGTCTCAAATTGCTCAAAAACGTGAAAAGCTCCTCTATGGAGAGAGTTGAGCAATTCCAAAGCATCAATGTGGACCGTTGTACTCTATTGAGTGCTCTTAAAAGTCTAACTTGCTAGCTGAGCCTTCGTGCCACGTTTCGTAAGGTAAAGACGCGAATAGACCAAGTTATGTCTCAAATTGCACAAAAACGTGAAAAGCTCCTCTATGGAGAGAGTTGAGCAATTCCAAAGCATCAATGTGGACCGTTGTACTCTATTGAGTGCTCTTAAAAGTCTAACTTGCTAGCAGAGCCTTCGTGCCACGTTTTGCAAGGTAAAGACGCGAATATACCAAGTTATGTCTCAAATTGCACAAAAACGTGAGAAGCTCCTCTATGGAGAGAGTTGAGCAATTCTAAAGCATCAATGTGGACCGTTGAACTCTATTGAGTGCTCTTAAAAGTCTAAGTTGCTTGTTGAGCCTTCGTGCCACGTTTCGTAAGGTAAAGACGCGAATAGACCAAGTTATGTCTCAAATTGCACAAAAACGTGAAAAGCTCCTCTATGGAGAGAGTTGAGCAATTCCAAAGCATCAATGTGGACCGTTGTACTCTATTGAGTGCTCTTAAAAGTCTAAGATGCTAGTTGAGCCTTCGTGCCACGTTTCGTAAGGTAAAGACGCGAATAGACCAAGTTATGTCTCAACTTTCACAAAAACGTGAAAAGCTCCTCTATGGAGAGAGTTGAGCAATTCCAAAGCATCAATGTGGACCGGTTGTACTCTATTGAGTCCTCTTAAAAGTCTAACTTGCTAGTTGAGCCTTCGTGCCACGTTTCGTAAGGTAAAGACGCGAATAGACCAAGTTATGTCTCAAATTTCACAAAAACGTGAAAAGCTCCTCTATGGAGAGAGTTGAGCAATTCCAAAGCATCAATGTGGACCGTTGTACTCTATTGAGTGCTCTTAAGAGTCTAAGTTGCTAGTTGAGCCTTCGTGCCACGTTTCGTAAGGTAAAGACGCGAATAGACCAAGTTATGTCTCAAATTGCTCAAAAACGTGAAAAGCTCCTCTATGGAGAGAGTTGAGCAATTCCAAAGCATCAATGTGGACCGTTGTACTCTATTGAGTGCTCTTAAACGTCTAACTTGCTAGTTGAGCCTTCGTGCCACGTTTCGTAAGGTAAAGACGCGAATAGACCAAGTTATGTCTCAAATTGCACAAAAAACGTGAAAAGCTCCTCTATGGAGAGAGTTGAGCAATTCCAAAGCATCAATGTGGACCGTTGTACTCTATTGAGTGCTCTTAAAAGTCTAACTTGCTAGTTGAGCCTTCGTGCCACGTTTTCGTAAGGTAAAGACGCGAATAGACCAAGTTATGTCTCAAATTGCACAAAAACGTGAAAAGCTCCTCTATGGAGAGAGTTGAGCAATTCCAAAGCATCAATGTGGACCGTTGTACTCTATTGAGTGCTCTTAATAGTCTAAGTTGCTAGTTGAGCCTTCGTGCCACGTTTCGTAAGGTAAAGACGCGAATAGACCAAGTTATGTCTCAAATTGCACAAAAAACGTGAAAAGCTCCTCTATGGAGAGAGTTGAGCATTCCAAAGCATCAATGTGGACCGTTGTACTCTATTGAGTGCTCTTAAAAGTCTAAGATTGCTAGTTGAGCCTTCGTGCCACGTTTCGTAAGGTAAAGACGCGAATAGACCAAGTTATGTCTCAACTTTCACAAAAACAGTGAAAAGCTCCTCTATGGAGAGAGTTGAGCAATTCCAAAGCATCAATGTGGACGGGTTGTACTCTATTGAGTGCTCTTGATAAGTCTAACTTGCTAGTTGAGCCTTCGTGCCACGTTTCGGAAGGTAAAGACGCGAATAGACCAAGTTATGTCTCAAATTGCACAAAAACGTGAAAAGCTCCTCTATGGAGAGAGTTGAGCAATTCCAAAGCATCAATGTGGACCGTTGTACTCTATTGAGTGCTCTTAAGAGTCTAAGTTGCTAGTTGAGCCTTCGTGCCACGTTTCGTAAGGTAAAGACGCGAATAGACCAAGTTATGTCTCAAATTGCATCAAAAACGTGAAAAGCTCCTCTATGGAGAGAGTTGAGCAATTCCAAAGCATCAATGTGGACCGTTGTACTCTATTGAGTGCTCTTAAACGTCTAACTTGCTAGCTGAGCCTTCGTGCCACGTTTCGTAAGGTAAAGACGCGAATAGACCAAGTTATGTCTCAAATTGCACAAAAACGTGAAAAGCTCCTCTATGGAGAGAGTTGAGCAATTCCAAAGCATCAATGTGGACCGTTGTACTCTATTGAGTGCTCTTAAAAGTCTAACTTGCTAGCTGAGCCTTCGTGCCACGTTTTCGTAAGGTAAAAACGCGAATAGACCAAGTTATGTCTCAAATTTCACAAAAACGTGAAAAGCTCCTCTATGGAGAGAGTTGAGCAATTCTAAAGCATCAATGTGGACCGTTGTACTCTATTGAGTGCTCTTAAAGGTCTAACGTTGCTAGTTGAGCCTTCGTGCCACGTTTCGTAAGGTAAAGACGCGAATAGACCAAGTTATGTCTCAAATTGCACAAAAACGTGAAAAGCTCCTCTATGGAGAGAGTTGAGCAATTCCAAAGCATCAATGTGGACCGTTGTACTCTATTGAGTGCTCTTAAAAGTCTAACTTGCTAGTTGAGCCTTCGTGCCACGTTTCGTAAGGTAAAGACGCGAATAGACCAAGTTATGTCTCAAATTTCACAAAAACGTGAAAAGCTCCTCTATGGAGAGAGTTGAGCAATTCCAAAGCATCAATGTGGACCGGTTGTACTCTATTGAGTGCTCTTAAAGTCTAACTTGCTAGTTGAGCCTTCGTGCCACGTTTCGTAAGGTAAAGACGCGAATAGACCAAGTTATGTCTCAAATTGCACAAAAACGTGAAAAGCTCCTCTATGGAGAGAGTTGAGCAATTCCAAAGCATCAATGTGGACCGTTGTACTCTATTGAGTGCTCTTAAAAGTCTAACTTGCTAGTTGAGCCTTCGTGCCACGTTTCGTAAGGTAAAGACGCGAATAGACCAAGTTATGTCTCAAATTGCACAAAAACGTGAAAAGCTCCTCTATGGAGAGAGTTGAGCAATTCCAAAGCATCAATGTGGACCGGTTGTACTCTATTGAGTGCTCTTAAAAGTCTAACTTGCTAGTTGAGCCTTCGTGCCACGTTTCGTAAGGTAAAGACGCGAATAGACCAAGTTATGTCTCAAATTGCACAAAAACGTGAAAAGCTCCTCTATGGAGAGAGTTGAGCAATTCCAAAGCATCAATGTGGACCGTTGTACTCTATTGAGTGCTCTTAAGAGTCTAAGTTGCTAGTTGAGCCTTCGTGCCACGTTTCGTAAGGTAAAGACGCGAATAGACCAAGTTATGTCTCAAATTGCACAAAAACGTGAAAAGCTCCTCTATGGAGAGAGTTGAGCAATTCCAAAGCATCAATGTGGACCGTTGTACTCTATTGAGTGCTCTTAAAGTCTAACTTGCTAGTTGAGCCTTCGTGCCACGTTTCGTAAGGTAAAGACGCGAATAGACCAAGTTATGTCTCAAATTGCACAAAAACGTGAAAAGCTCCTCTATGGAGAGAGTTGAGCAATTCCAAAGCATCAATGTGGACCGTTGTACTCTATTGAGTGCTCTTAAAAGTCTAACTTGCTAGTTGAGCCTTCGTGCCACGTTTCGTAAGGTAAAGACGCGAATAGACCAAGTTATGTCTCAAATTGCACAAAAACGTGAAAAGCTCCTCTATGGAGAGAGTTGAGCAATTCCAAAGCATCAATGTGGACCGTTGTACTCTATTGAGTGCTCTTAAAAGTCTAAGTTGCTAGTTGAGCCTTCGTGCCACGTTTCGTAAGGTAAAGACGCGAATAGACCAAGTTATGTCTCAAATTGCACAAAAACGTGAAAAGCTCCTCTATGGAGAGAGTTGAGCAATTCCAAAGCATCAATGTGGACCGTTGTACTCTATTGAGTGCTCTTAAAAGTCTAAGCTTGCTAGTTGAGCCTTCGTGCCACGTTTCGTAAGGTAAAGACGCGAATAGACCAAGTTATGTCTCAAATTGCACAAAAAACGTGAAAAGCTCCTCTATGGAGAGAGTTGAGCAATTCCAAAGCATCAATGTGGACCGGTTGTACTCTATTGAGTGCTCTTGAAAGTGTAACTTGCTAGTTGAGCCTTCGTGCCACGTTTCGTAAGGTAAAGACGCGAATAGACCAAGTTATGTCTCAAATTGCACAAAAACGTGAAACGCTCCTCTATGGAGAGAGTTGAGCAATTGTAAAGCATCAATGTGGACCGTTGTTCTCTATTGAGTGCTCTTAAAAGTCTAACTTGCTAGTTGAGCTTTCGTGCCACGTTTCGTTCGGTAAAGACGCGAATAGACCAAGTTATGTCTCAAATTGCACAAAAACGTGAAAAGCTCCTCTATGGAGAGAGTTGAGCAATTCCAAAGCATCAATGTGGACGGTTGTACTCTATTGAGTGCTCTTGAAAGTCTAACTTGCTAATTGAGCCTTCGTGCCACGTTTCGGAAGGTAAAGACGCGAATAGACCAAGTTATGTCTCAAATTGCACAAAAACGTGAAAAGCTCCTCTATGGAGAGAGTTGAGCAATTCCAAAGCATCAATGTGGACAGTTGTACTCTATTGAGTGCTCTTGAGAGTCTAAGCTTGCTAGTTGAGCCTTCGTGCCACGTTTCGTAAGGTAAAGACGCGAATAGACCAAGTTATGTCTCAAATTGCACAAAAACGTGAAAAGCTCCTCTATGGAGAGAGTTGAGCAATTCCAAAGCATCAATGTGGACCGTTGTACTCTATTGAGTGCTCTTAAAAGTCTAACTTGCTAGCTGAGCCTTCGTGCCACGTTTCGTAAGGTAAAGACGCGAATAGACCAAGTTATGTCTCAAATTGCACAAAAACGTGAGAAGCTCCTCTATGGAGAGAGTTGAGCAATTCTAAAGCATCAATGTGGACCGTTGTACTCTATTGAGTGCTCTTCAAAGTCTAACTTGGTAGTTGAGCCTTCGTGCCACGTTTCGTAAGGTAAAGACGCGAATAGACCAAGTTATGTCTCAAATTGCACAAAAACGTGAAAAGCTCCTCTATGGAGAGAGTTGAGCAATTCCAAAGCATCAATGTGGACCGTTGTACTCTATTGAGTGCTCTTAAAAGTCTAACTTGCTAGTTGAGCCTTCGTGCCACGTTTCGTAAGGTAAAGACGCGAATAGACCAAGTTATGTCTCAAATTGCACAAAAACGTGAAAAGCTCCTCTATGGAGAGAGTTGAGCAATTCCAAAGCATCAATGTGGACCGTTGTACTCTATTGAGTGCTCTTAAAAGTCTAACTTGCTAGTTGAGCCTTCGTGCCACGTTTCGGAAGGTAAAGACGCGAATAGACCAAGTTATGTCTCAAATTGCACAAAAACGTGAAAAGCTCCTCTATGGAGAGAGTTGAGCAATTCCAAAGCATCAATGTGGACCGTTGTACTCTATTGAGTGCTCTTAAAAGTCTAAGTTGCTAGTTGAGCCTTCGTGCCACGTTTCGTAAGGTAAAGACGCGAATAGACCAAGTTATGTCTCAAATTGCACAAAAACGTGAAAAGCTCCTCTATGGAGAGAGTTGAGCAATTCCAAAGCATCAATGTGGACCGTTGTACTCTATTGAGTGCTCTTAAAAGTCTAAGCTTGCTAGTTGAGCCTTCGTGCCACGTTTCGTAAGGTAAAGACGCGAATAGACCAAGTTATGTCTCAAATTGCACAAAAACGTGAAAAGCTCCTCTATGGAGAGAGTTGAGCAATTCCAAAGCATCAATGTGGACCGGTTGTACTCTATTGAGTGCCTCTTAAAGTCTAACTTGCTAGTTGAGCCTTCGTGCCACGTTTCGTAAGGTAAAGACGCGAATAGACCAAGTTATGTCTCAAATTGCACAAAAACGTGAAAAGCTCCTCTATGGAGAGAGTTGAGCAATTCCAAAGCATCAATGTGGACCGTTGTACTCTATTGAGTGCTCTTAAAAGTCTAACTTGCTAGATGAGCCTTCGTGCCACGTTTTGCGAAGGTAAAGACGCGAATATACCAAGTTATGTCTCAAATTGCACAAAAACGTGAGAAGCTCCTCTATGGAGAGAGTTGAGCAATTCTAAAGCATCAATGTGGACCGTTGTACTCTATTGAGTGCTCTTAAAAGTCTAACTTGCTAGTTGAGCCTTCGTGCCACGTTTCGTAAGGTAAAGACGCGAATAGACCAAGTTATGTCTCAAATTGCACAAAAACGTGAAAAGCTCCTCTATGGAGAGAGTTGAGCAATTCCAAAGCATCAATGTGGACCGTTGTACTCTATTGAGTGCTCTTAAAAGTCTAAGATGCTAGTTGAGCCTTCGTGCCACGTTTCGTAAGGTAAAGACGCGAATAGACCAAGTTATGTCTCAAATTGCACAAAAACGTGAAAAGCTCCTCTATGGAGAGAGTTGAGCAATTCCAAAGCATCAATGTGGACCGGTTGTACTCTATTGAGTGCTCTTGAAAGTCTAACTTGCTAGTTGAGCCTTCGTGCCACGTTTCGGAAGGTAAAGACGCGAATAGACCAAGTTATGTCTCAAATTTCACAAAAACGTGAAAAGCTCCTCTATGGAGAGAGTTGAGCAATTCCAAAGCATCAATGTGGACCGTTGTACTCTATTGAGTGCTCTTAAAAGTCTAACTTGCTAGTTGAGCCTTCGTGCCACGTTTCGTAAGGTAAAGACGCGAATAGACCAAGTTATGTCTCAAATTGCACAAAAACGTGAAAAGCTCCTCTATGGAGAGAGTTGAGCAATTCCAAAGCATCAATGTGGACGGGTTGTACTCTATTGAGTGCTCTTGAAAGTCTAACTTGCTAGTTGAGCCTTCGTGCCACGTTTCGTAAGGTAAAGACGCGAATAGACCAAGTTATGTCTCAAATTTCACAAAAACGTGAAAAGCTCCTCTATGGAGAGAGTTGAGCAATTCCAAAGCATCAATGTGGACCGTTGTACTCTATTGAGTGCTCTTAAGAGTCTAAGTTGCTAGTTGAGCCTTCGTGCCACGTTTCGTAAGGTAAAGACGCGAATAGACCAAGTTATGTCTCAAATTGCATCAAAAACGTGAAAAGCTCCTCTATGGAGAGAGTTGAGCAATTCCAAAGCATCAATGTGGACCGTTGTACTCTATTGAGTGCTCTTAAAAGTCTAACTTGCTAGTTGAGCCTTCGTGCCACGTTTCGTAAGGTAAAGACGCGAATAGACCAAGTTATGTCTCAAATTGCACAAAAACGTGAAAAGCTCCTCTATGGAGAGAGTTGAGCAATTCCAAAGCATCAATGTGGACCGTTGTACTCTATTGAGTGCTCTTAAAAGTCTAACTTGCTAGCAGAGCCTTCGTGCCACGTTTTGCAAGGTAAAGACGCGAATATACCAAGTTATGTCTCAAATTGCACAAAAACGTGAGAAGCTCCTCTATGGAGAGAGTTGAGCAATTCCAAAGCATCAATGTGGACCGTTGTACTCTATTGAGTGCTCTTAAAAGTCTAAGTTGCTAGTTGAGCCTTCGTGCCACGTTTCGTAAGGTAAAGACTCGAATAGACCAAGTTATGTCTCAAATTGCACAAAAACGTGAAAAGCTCCTCTATGGAGAGAGTTGAGCAATTCCAAAGCATCAATGTGGACCGTTGTACTCTATTGAGTGCTCTTAAAAGTCTAAGATGTAGTTGAGCCTTCGTGCCACGTTTCGTAAGGTAAAGACGCGAATAGACCAAGTTATGTCTCAAATTTCACAAAAACGTGAAAAGCTCCTCTATGGAGAGAGTTGAGCAACTCCAAAGCATCAATGTGGAGGTTGTACTCTATTGAGTGCTCTTGAAAGTCTAACTTGCTAGTTGAGCCTTCGTGCCACGTTTCGGAAGGTAAAGACGCGAATAGACCAAGTTATGTCTCAAATTTCACAAAAACGTGAAAAGCTCCTCTATGGAGAGAGTTGAGCAATTCCAAAGCATCAATGTGGACCGTTGTACTCTATTGAGTGCTCTTAAAAGTCTAACTTGCTAGTTGAGCCTTCGTGCCACGTTTCGTAAGGTAAAGACGCGAATAGACCAAGTTATGTCTCAAATTGCACAAAAACGTGAAAAGCTCCTCTATGGAGAGAGTTGAGCAATTCCAAAGCATCAATGTGGACCGTTGTACTCTATTGAGTGCTCTTCAAAGTCTAACTTGCTAGTTGAGCCTTCGTGCCACGTTTCGTAAGGTAAAGACGCGAATAGACCAAGTTATGTCTCAAATTGCACAAAAACGTGAAAAGCTCCTCTATGGAGAGAGTTGAGCAATTCCAAAGCATCAATGTGGACCGTTGTACTCTATTGAGTGCTCTTAAAAGTCTAACTTGCTAGTTGAGCCTTCGTGCCACGTTTCGTAAGGTAAAGACGCGAATAGACCAAGTTATGTCTCAAATTGCACAAAAACGTGAAAAGCTCCTCTATGGAGAGAGTTGAGCAATTCCAAAGCATCAATGTGGACCGTTGTACTCTATTGAGTGCTCTTCAAAGGTCTAACTTGCTAGTTGAGCCTTCGTGCCACGTTTCGTAAGGTAAAGACGCGAATAGACCAAGTTATGTCTCAAATTGCACAAAAACGTGAAAAGCTCCTCTATGGAGAGAGTTGAGCAATTCCAAAGCATCAATGTGGACCGGTTGTACTCTATTGAGTGCTCTTGAAAGTCAAACTTGCTAGTTGAGCCTTCGTGCCACGTTTCGGAAGGTAAAGACGCGAATAGACCAAGTTATGTCTCAAATTGCACAAAAACGTGAAAAGCTCCTCTATGGAGAGAGTTGAGCAATTCCAAAGCATCAATGTGGACCGTTGTACTCTATTGAGTGCTCTTAAAAGTCTAACTTGCTAGTTGAGCCTTCGTGCCACGTTTCGTAAGGTAAAGACGCGAATAGACCAAGTTATGTCTCAAATTGCACAAAAACGTGAAAAGCTCCTCTATGGAGAGAGTTGAGCAATTCCAAAGCATCAATGTGGACCGTTGTACTCTATTGAGTGCTCTTAAAAGTCTAACTTGCTAGCTGAGCCTTCGTGCCACGTTTCGTAAGGTAAAGACGCGAATAGACCAAGTTATGTCTCAAATTGCACAAAAACGTGAAAAGCTCCTCTATGGAGAGAGTTGAGCAATTCCAAAGCATCAATGTGGACCGTTGTACTCTATTGAGTGCTCTTAAAAGTCTAAGCTTGCTAGTTGAGCCTTCGTGCCACGTTTCGTAAGGTAAAGACGCGAATAGACCAAGTTATGTCTCAAATTGCACAAAAACGTGAAAAGCTCCTCTATGGAGAGAGTTGAGCAATTCCAAAGCATCAATGTGGACCGTTGTACTCTATTGAGTGCTCTTAAAAGTCTAACTTGCTAGTTGAGCCTTCGTGCCACGTTTCGTAAGGTAAAGACGCGAATAGACCAAGTTATGTCTCAAATTGCACAAAAACGTGAAAAGCTCCTCTATGGAGAGAGTTGAGCAATTCCAAAGCATCAATGTGGACCGTTGTACTCTATTGAGTGCTCTTAAAGTCTAACTTGCTAGTTGAGCCTTCGTGCCACGTTTCGTAAGGTAAAGACGCGAATAGACCAAGTTATGTCTCAAATTGCTCAAAAACGTGAAAAGCTCCTCTATGGAGAGAGTTGAGCAATTCCAAAGCATCAATGTGGACCGTTGTACTCTATTGAGTGCTCTAAAAAGTCTAACTTGCTAGTTGAGCGTTCGTGCCACGTTTCGTAAGGTAAAGACGCGAATAGACCAAGTTATGTCTCAAATTGCACAAAAACGTGAAAAGCTCCTCTATGGAGAGAGTTGAGCAATTCCAAAGCATCAATGTGGACCGTTGTACTCTATTGAGTGCTCTTAAAAGGTCTAACTTGCTAGTTGAGCCTTCGTGCCACGTTTCGTAAGGTAAAGACGCGAATAGACCAAGTTATGTCTCAAATTGCACAAAAACGTGAAAAGCTCCTCTATGGAGAGAGTTGAGCAATTCCAAAGCATCAATGTGGACCGGTTGTACTCTATTGAGTGCTCTTAAAGTCTAACTTGCTAGTTGAGCCTTCGTGCCACGTTTCGGAAGGTAAAGACGCGAATAGACCAAGTTATGTCTCAAATTGCACAAAAACGTGAAAAGCTCCTCTATGGAGAGAGTTGAGCAATTCCAAAGCATCAATGTGGACCAGTTGTACTCTATTGAGTGCTCTTCAAAGTCTAACTTGCTAGTTGAGCCTTCGTGCCACGTTTCGTAAGGTAAAGACGCGAATAGACCAAGTTATGTCTCAAATTGCACAAAAACGTGAAAAGCTCCTCTATGGAGAGAGTTGAGCAATTCCAAAGCATCAATGTGGACCGTTGTACTCTATTGAGTGCTCTTAAAAGTCTAACTTGCTAGCTGAGCCTTCGTGCCACGTTTCGTAAGGTAAAGACGCGAATAGACCAAGTTATGTCTCAAATTGCACAAAAACGTGAAAAGCTCCTCTATGGAGAGAGTTGAGCAATTCCAAAGCATCAATGTGGACCGTTGTACTCTATTGAGTGCTCTTAAAAGTCTAACGTTGCTAGTTGAGCCTTCGTGCCACGTTTCGTAAGGTAAAGACGCGAATAGACCAAGTTATGTCTCAAATTGCACAAAAACGTGAAAAGCTCCTCTATGGAGAGAGTTGAGCAATTCCAAAGCATCAATGTGGACCGTTGTACTCTATTGAGTGCTCTTGAAAGTCTAACTTGCTAGTTGAGCCTTCGTGCCACGTTTCGTAGGGTAAAGACGCGAATAGACCAAGTTATGTCTCAAATTGCACAAAAACGTGAAAAGCTCCTCTATGGAGAGAGTTGAGCAATTCCAAAGCATCAATGTGGACCGTTGTACTCTATTGAGTGCTCTTAAAAGTCTAACTTGCTAGGTGAGCCTTCGTGCCACGTTTCGTAAGGTAAAGACGCGAATAGACCAAGTTATGTCTCAAATTGCACAAAAACGTGAAAAGCTCCTCTATGGAGAGAGTTGAGCAATTCCAAAGCATCAATGTGGACCGTTGTACTCTATTGAGTGCTCTTCAAAGTCTAACTTGCTAGTTGAGCCTTCGTGCCACGTTTCGTAAGGTAAAGACGCGAATAGACCAAGTTATGTCTCAAATTGCACAAAAACGTGAAAAGCTCCTCTATGGAGAGAGTTGAGCAATTCCAAAGCATCAATGTGGACGGTTGTACTCTATTGAGTGCTCTTGAAAGTCTAACTTGCTAGTTGAGCCTTCGTGCCACGTTTCGGAAGGTAAAGACGCGAATAGACCAAGTTATGTCTCAAATTGCACAAAAACGTGAAAAGCTCCTCTATGGAGAGAGTTGAGCAATTCCAAAGCATCAATGTGGACCGTTGTACTCTATTGAGTGCTCTTAAAAGTCTAACTTGCTAGTTGAGCCTTCGTGCCACGTTTCGTAAGGTAAAGACGCGAATAGACCAAGTTATGTCTCAAATTGCACAAAAACGTGAAAAGCTCCTCTATGGAGAGAGTTGAGCAATTCCAAAGCATCAATGTGGACCGTTGTACTCTATTGAGTGCTCTTCAAAGTCTAACTTGCTAGTTGAGCCTTCGTGCCACGTTTCGTAAGGTAAAGACGCGAATAGACCAAGTTATGTCTCAAATTGCACAAAAACGTGAAAAGCTCCTCTATGGAGAGAGTTGAGCAATTCCAAAGCATCAATGTGGACCGTTGTACTCTATTGAGTGCTCTTAAAAGTCTAACTTGCTAGTTGAGCCTTCGTGCCACGTTTCGTAAGGTAAAGACGCGAATAGACCAAGTTATGTCTCAAATTGCACAAAAACGTGAAAAGCTCCTCTATGGAGAGAGTTGAGCAATTCCAAAGCATCAATGTGGACCGTTGTACTCTATTGAGTGCTCTTAAAAGTCTAACTTGCTAGTTGAGCCTTCGTGCCACGTTTCGTAAGGTAAAGACGCGAATAGACCAAGTTATGTCTCAAATTGCACAAAAACGTGAAAAGCTCCTCTATGGAGAGAGTTGAGCAATTCCAAAGCATCAATGTGGACCGTTGTACTCTATTGAGTGCTCTTCAAAGGTCTAACTTGCTAGTTGAGCCTTCAGTGCCACGTTTCGTAAGGTAAAGACGCGAATAGACCAAGTTATGTCTCAAATTGCACAAAAACGTGAAAAGCTCCTCCATGGAGAGAGTTGAGCAATTCCAAAGCATCAATGTGGACCGTTGTACTCTATTGAGTGCTCTCAAAGGTCTAACTTGCTTGTTGAGCCTTCGTGCCACGTTTCGTAAGGTAAAGACGCGAATAGACCAAGTTATGTCTCAAATTGCACAAAAACGTGAAAAGCTCCTCTATGGAGAGAGTTGAGCAATTCCAAAGCATCAATGTGGAGGGTTGTACTCTATTGAGTGCTCTTGAAAGTCTAACTTGCTAGTTGAGCCTTCGTGCCACGTTTCGGAAGGTAAAGACGCGAATAGACCAAGTTATGTCTCAAATTTCACAAAAACGTGAAAAGCTCCTCTATGGAGAGAGTTGAGCAATTCCAAAGCATCAATGTGGACCAGTGTACTCTATTGAGTGCTCTTAAAAGTCTAACTTGCTAGTTGAGCCTTCGTGCCACGTTTCGTAAGGTAAAGACGCGAATAGACCAAGTTATGTCTCAAATTGCTCAAAAACGTGAAAAGCTCCTCTATGGAGAGAGTTGAGCAATTCCAAAGCATCAATGTGGACCGTTGTACTCTATTGAGTGCTCTTAAAAGTCTAACTTGCTAGTTGAGCCTTCGTGCCACGTTTCGTAAGGTAAAGACGCGAATAGACCAAGTTATGTCTCAAATTGCACAAAAACGTGAAAAGCTCCTCTATGGAGAGAGTTGAGCAATTCCAAAGCATCAATGTGGACCGTTGTACTCTATTGAGTGCTCTTAAAAGTCTAAGTTGCTAGTTGAGCCTTCGTGCCACGTTTCGTAAGGTAAAGACGCGAATAGACCAAGTTATGTCTCAAATTGCACAAAAACGTGAAAAGCTCCTCTATGGAGAGAGTTGAGCAATTCCAAAGCATCAATGTGGACCGTTGTACTCTATTGAGTGCTCTTGAAAGTCTAACTTGCTAGTTGAGCCTTCGTGCCACGTTTCGTAAGGTAAAGACGCGAATAGACCAAGTTATGTCTCAAATTGCACAAAAACGTGAAAAGCTCCTCTATGGAGAGAGTTGAGCAATTCCAAAGCATCAATGTGGACCGTTGTACTCTATTGAGATGCTCTTCAAAGGTCTAACTTGCTAGTTGAGCCTTCATGCCACGTTTCGTAAGGTAAAGACGCGAATAGACCAAGTTATGTCTCAAATTGCACAAAAACGTGAAAAGCTCCTCTATGGAGAGAGTTGAGCAATTCCAAAGCATCAATGTGGACCGTTGTACTCTATTGAGTGCTCTCAAAGGTCTAACTTGCTAGTTGAGCCTTCGTGCCACGTTTCGTAAGGTAAAGACGCGAATAGACCAAGTTATGTCTCAAATTGCACAAAAACGTGAAAAGCTCCTCTATGGAGAGAGTTGAGCAATTCCAAAGCATCAATGTGGACGGGTTGTACTCTATTGAGTGCTCTTGAAAGTCTAACTTGCTAGTTGAGCCTTCGTGCCACGTTTCGGAAGGTAAAGACGCGAATAGACCAAGTTATGTCTCAAATTTCACAAAAACGTGAAAAGCTCCTCTATGGAGAGAGTTGAGCAATTCCAAAGCATCAATGTGGACCGTTGTACTCTATTGAGTGCTCTTAAAAGTCTAACTTGCTAGTTGAGCCTTCGTGCCACGTTTCGTAAGGTAAAGACGCGAATAGACCAAGTTATGTCTCAAATTGCACAAAAACGTGAAAAGCTCCTCTATGGAGAGAGTTGAGGCAATTCCAAAGCATCAATGTGGACCGTTGTACTCTATTGAGTGCTCTTGAAAGTCTAACTTGCTAGTTGAGCCTTCGTGCCACGTTTTCGTAGGGTAAAGACGCGAATAGACCAAGTTCTGTCTCAAATTTCACAAAAACGTGAAAAGCTCCTCTATGGAGAGAGTTGAGCAATTCCAAAGCATCAATGTGGAGGGTTGTACTCTATTGAGTGCTCTTGAAAGTCTAACTTGCTAGTTGAGCCTTCGTGCCACGTTTCGGAAGGTAAAGACGCGAATAGACCAAGTTATGTCTCAAATTTCACAAAAACGTGAAAAGCTCCTCTATGGAGAGAGTTGAGCAATTCCAAAGCATCAATGTGGACCGTTGTACTCTATTGAGTGCTCTTCAAAGTCTAACTTGCTAGTTGAGCCTTCGTGCCACGTTTCGTAAGGTAAAGACGCGAATAGACCAAGTTATGTCTCAAATTGCACAAAAACGTGAAAAGCTCCTCTATGGAGAGAGTTGAGCAATTCCAAAGCATCAATGTGGACCGTTGTACTCTATTGAGTGCTCTTAAAAGTCTAACTTGCTAGTTGAGCCTTCGTGCCATCGTTTCGTAAGGTAAAGACGCGAATAGACCAAGTTATGTCTCAAATTGCACAAAAACGTGAAAAGCTCCTCTATGGAGAGAGTTGAGCAATTCCAAAGCATCAATGTGGACCGTTGTACTCTATTGAGTGCTCTTAAAAGTCTAAGTTGCTAGTTGAGCCTTCGTGCCACGTTTCGTAAGGTAAAGACGCGAATAGACCAAGTTATGTCTCAAATTGCACAAAAACGTGAAAAGCTCCTCTATGGAGAGAGTTGAGCAATTCCAAAGCATCAATGTGGACCGTTGTACTCTATTGAGTGCTCTTAAAAGTCTAAGTTGCTAGTTGAGCCTTCGTGCCACGTTTCGTAAGGTAAAGACGCGAATAGACCAAGTTATGTCTCAAATTGCACAAAAACGTGAAAAGCTCCTCTATGGAGAGAGTTGAGCAATTCCAAAGCATCAATGTGGACCGTTGTACTCTATTGAGTGCTCTTGAAAGTCTAACTTGCTAGTTGAGCCTTCGTGCCACGTTTCGTAGGGTAAAGACGCGAATAGACCAAGTTATGTCTCAAATTGCACAAAAACGTGAAAAGCTCCTCTATGGAGAGAGTTGAGCAATTCCAAAGCATCAATGTGGACCGTTGTACTCTATTGAGTGCTCTCAAAGGTCTAACTTGCTAGTTGAGCCTTCATGCCACGTTTCGTAAGGTAAAGACGCGAATAGACCAAGTTATGTCTCAAATTGCACAAAAACGTGAAAAGCTCCTCTATGGAGAGAGTTGAGCAATTCCAAAGCATCAATGTGGACCGTTGTACTCTATTGAGTGCTCTTAAAGGTCTAACTTGCTAGTTGAGCCTTCGTGCCACGTTTCGTAAGGTAAAGACGCGAATAGACCAAGTTATGTCTCAAATTGCACAAAAACGTGAAAAGCTCCTCTATGGAGAGAGTTGAGCAATTCCAAAGCATCAATGTGGACCGGTTGTACTCTATTGAGTGCTCTTGAAAGTCTAACTTGCTAGTTGAGCCTTCGTGCCACGTTTCGGAAGGTAAAGACGCGAATAGACCAAGTTATGTCTCAAATTTCACAAAAACGTGAAAAGCTCCTCTATGGAGAGAGTTGAGCAATTCCAAAGCATCAATGTGGACCGTTGTACTCTATTGAGTGCTCTTAAAAGTCTAACTTGCTAGTTGAGCCTTCGTGCCACGTTTCGTAAGGTAAAGACGCGAATAGACCAAGTTATGTCTCAAATTGCACAAAAACGTGAAAAGCTCCTCTATGGAGAGAGTTGAGCAATTCCATAGCATCAATGTGGACCGTTGTACTCTATTGAGTGCTCTTGAAAGTGCTAACTTGCTAGTTGAGCCTTCAGTGCCACGTTTCGTAGGGTAAAGACGCGAATAGACCAAGTTATGTCTCAAATTTCACAAAAACGTGAAAAGCTCCTCTATGGAGAGAGTTGAGCAATTCCAAAGCATCAATGTGGACCGGTTGTACTCTATTGAGTGCTCTTGAAAGTCTAACTTGCTAGTTGAGCCTTCGTGCCGCGTTTCGGAAGGTAAAGACGCGAATAGACCAAGTTATGTCTCAAATTGCACAAAAACGTGAAAAGCTCCTCTATGGAGAGAGTTGAGCAATTCCAAAGCATCAATGTGGACCGTTGTACTCTATTGAGTGCTCTTCAAAGTCTAACTTGGTAGTTGAGCCTTCGTGCCACGTTTCGTAAGGTAAAGACGCGAATAGACCAAGTTATGTCTCAAATTGCTCAAAAACGTGAAAAGCTCCTCTATGGAGAGAGTTGAGCAATTCCAAAGCATCAATGTGGACCGTTGTACTCTATTGAGTGCTCTTAAAAGTCTAACTTGCTAGTTGAGCCTTCGTGCCACGTTTCGTAAGGTAAAGACGCGAATAGACCAAGTTATGTCTCAAATTGCACAAAAACGTGAAAAGCTCCTCTATGGAGAGAGTTGAGCAATTCCAAAGCATCAATGTGGACCGTTGTACTCTATTGAGTGCTCTTAAAAGTCTAACGTTGCTAGTTGAGCCTTCGTGCCACGTTTCGTAAGGTAAAGACGCGAATAGACCAAGTTATGTCTCAAATTGCACAAAAACGTGAAAAGCTCCTCTATGGAGAGAGTTGAGCAATTCCAAAGCATCAATGTGGACCGTTGTACTCTATTGTAGTGCTCTTGAAAGTCGTAACTTGCTAGTTGAGCCTTCGTGCCACGTTTTCGTAGGGTAAAGACGCGAATAGACCAAGTTATGTCTCAAATTGCACAAAAACGTGAAAAGCTCCTCTATGGAGAGAGTTGAGCAATTCCAAAGCATCAATGTGGACCGTTGTACTCTATTGAGTGCTCTCAAAGGTCTAACTTGCTAGTTGAGCCTTCAGTGCCACGTTTCGTAAGGTAAAGACGCGAATAGACCAAGTTATGTCTCAAATTGCACAAAAACGTGAAAAGCTCCTCTATGGAGAGAGTTGAGCAATTCCAAAGCATCAATGTGGACCGTTGTACTCTATTGAGTGCTCTTCAAAGGTCTAACTTGCTAGTTGAGCCTTCGTGCCACGTTTCGTAAGGTAAAGACGCGAATAGACCAAGTTATGTCTCAAATTGCACAAAAACGTGAAAAGCTCCTCTATGGAGAGAGTTGAGCAATTCCAAAGCATCAATGTGGACAGTTTTACTCTATTGAGTGCTCTTAAAGGTCTAACTTGCTAGTTGAGCCTTCGTGCCACGTTTCGTAAGGTAAAGACGCGAATAGACCAAGTTATGTCTCAAATTGCACAAAAACGTGAAAAGCTCCTCTATGGAGAGAGTTGAGCAATTCCAAAGCATCAATGTGGACCGTTGTACTCTATTGAGTGCTCTTAAAAGGTCTAACTT
The DNA here is from genome assembly GCF_013401445.1 of Tripterygium wilfordii. NCBI lineage: Eukaryota > Viridiplantae > Streptophyta > Magnoliopsida > Celastrales > Celastraceae > Tripterygium > Tripterygium wilfordii. The sequence goes on along the minus strand of NW_024056284.1, from coordinate 97,842 downwards.
GCTAGTTGAGCCTTCGTGCCACGTTTCGTAAGGTAAAGACGCGAATAGACCAAGTTATGTCTCAAATTACACAAAAACGTGAAAAGCTCCTCTATGGAGAGAGTTGAGCAATTCCAAAGCATCAATGTGGACCGTTGTACTCTATTGAGTGCTCTTAAAGGTCTAACTTGCTAGTTGAGCCTTCGTGCCACGTTTCGTAAGGTAAAGACGCGAATAGACCAAGTTATGTCTCAAATTGCACAAAAACGTGAAAAGCTCCTCTATGGAGAGAGTTGAGCAATTCCAAAGCATCAATGTGGACCGGTTGTACTCTATTGAGTGCTCTTGAAAGTCTAACTTGCTAGTTGAGCCTTCGTGCCACGTTTCGGAAGGTAAAGACGCGAATAGACCAAGTTATGTCTCAAATTTCACAAAAACGTGAAAAGCTCCTCTATGGAGAGAGTTGAGCAATTCCAAAGCATCAATGTGGACCGTTGTACTCTATTGAGTGCTCTTAAAAGTCTAACTTGCTAGCTGAGCCTTCGTGCCACGTTTCGTAAGGTAAAGACGCGAATAGACCAAGTTGTTTCTCAAATTTCACAAAAACGTGAAAAGCTCCTCTATGGAGAGAGTTGAGCAATTCCAAAGCATCAATGTGGACCGTTGTACTCTATTGAGTGCTCTTGAAAGGTCTAACTTGCTAGTTGAGCCTTCAGTGCCACGTTTCGTAGGGTAAAGACGCGAATAGACCAAGTTATGTCTCAAATTGCACAAAAACGTGAAAAGCTCCTCTATGGAGAGAGTTGAGCAATTCCAAAGCATCAATGTGGACCGGTTGTACTCTATTGAGTGCTCTTGAAAGTCTAACTTGCTAGTTGAGCCTTCGTGCCACGTTTCGTAAGGTAAAGACGCGAATAGACCAAGTTATGTCTCAAATTGCACAAAAACGTGAAAAGCTCCTCTATGGAGAGAGTTGAGCAATTCCAAAGCATCAATGTGGACCGGTTGTACTCTATTGAGTGCTCTTCAAAGTCTAACTTGCTAGTTGAGCCTTCGTGCCACGTTTCGTAAGGTAAAGACGCGAATAGACCAAGTTATGTCTCAAATTGCACAAAAACGTGAAAAGCTCCTCTATGGAGAGAGTTGAGCAATTCCAAAGCATCAATGTGGACCGTTGTACTCTATTGAGTGCTCTTAAAAGTCTAACTTGCTAGCTGAGCCTTCGTGCCACGTTTCGTAAGGTAAAGACGCGAATAGACCAAGTTATGTCTCAAATTGCACAAAAACGTGAAAAGCTCCTCTATGGAGAGAGTTGAGCAATTCCAAAGCATCAATGTGGACCGTTGTACTCTATTGAGTGCTCTTAAAAGTCTAAGCTTGCTAGTTGAGCCTTCGTGCCACGTTTCGTAAGGTAAAGACGCGAATAGACCAAGTTATGTCTCAAATTGCACAAAAACGTGAAAAGCTCCTCTATGGAGAGAGTTGAGCAATTCCAAAGCATCAATGTGGACCGTTGTACTCTATTGAGTGCTCTTCAAGGTCTAACTTGCTAGTTGAGCCTTCGTGCCACGTTTCGTAAGGTAAAGACGCGAATAGACCAAGTTATGTCTCAAATTGCAGCAAAAACGTGAAAAGCTCCTCTATGGAGAGAGTTGAGCAATTCCAAAGCATCAATGTGGACCGTTGTACTCTATTGAGATGCTCTTAAAGGTCTAACTTGCTAGTTGAGCCTTCGTGCCACGTTTCGTAAGGTAAAGACGCGAATAGACCAAGTTATGTCTCAAATTTCACAAAAACGTGAAAAGCTCCTCTATGGAGAGAGTTGAGCAATTCCAAAGCATCAATGTGGACCGGTGTACTCTATTGAGTGCTCTTCAAAGTCTAACTTGCTAGTTGAGCCTTCGTGCCACGTTTCGTAAGGTAAAGACGCGAATAGACCAAGTTATGTCTCAAATTGCACAAAAACGTGAAAAGCTCCTCTATGGAGAGAGTTGAGCAATTCCAAAGCATCAATGTGGACCGTTGTACTCTATTGAGTGCTCTTAAAAGTCTAACTTGCTAGTTGAGCCTTCGTGCCACGTTTCGTAAGGTAAAGACGCGAATAGACCAAGTTATGTCTCAAATTGCACAAAAACGTGAAAAGCTCCTCTATGGAGAGAGTTGAGCAATTCCAAAGCATCAATGTGGACCGTTGTACTCTATTGAGTGCTCTTAAAAGTCTAACTTGCTAGTTGAGCCTTCGTGCCACGTTTCGTAAGGTAAAGACGCGAATAGACCAAGTTATGTCTCAAATTGCACAAAAACGTGAAAAGCTCCTCTATGGAGAGAGTTGAGCAATTCCAAAGCATCAATGTGGACCGTTGTACTCTATTGAGTGCTCTTGAAAGTCTAACTTGCTAGTTGAGCCTTCGTGCCACGTTTCGTAAGGGTAAAGACGCGAATAGACCAAGTTATGTCTCAAATTGCACAAAAACGTGAAAAGCTCCTCTATGGAGAGAGTTGAGCAATTCCAAAGCATCAATGTGGACCGTTGTACTCTATTGAGTGCTCTTAAAGGTCTAACTTGCTAGTTGAGCCTTCGTGCCACGTTTCGTAAGGTAAAGACGCGAATAGACCAAGTTATGTCTCAAATTGCACAAAAACGTGAAAAGCTCCTCTATGGAGAGAGTTGAGCAATTCCAAAGCATCAATGTGGACCGTTGTACTCTATTGAGTGCTCTTAAAAGGTCTAACTTGCTAGTTGAGCCTTCGTGCCACGTTTCGTAAGGTAAAGACGCGAATAGACCAAGTTATGTCTCAAATTGCACAAAAACGTGAAAAGCTCCTCTATGGAGAGAGTTGAGCAATTCCAAAGCATCAATGTGGACCGTTGTACTCTATTGAGTGCTCTTAAAAGTCTAAGCTTGCTAGTTGAGCCTTCGTGCCACGTTTCGTAAGGTAAAGACGCGAATAGACCAAGTTATGTCTCAAATTGCACAAAAACGTGAAAAGCTCCTCTATGGAGAGAGTTGAGCAATTCCAAAGCATCAATGTGGACCGTTGTACTCTATTGAGTGCTCTTGAAAGTGTAACTTGCTAGTTGAGCCTTCGTGCCACGTTTCGTAGGGTAAAGACGCGAATAGACCAAGTTATGTCTCAAATTGCACAAAAACGTGAAAAGCTCCTCTATGGAGAGAGTTGAGCAATTCCAAAGCATCAATGTGGACCGTTGTACTCTATTGAGTGCTCTTCAAAGGTCTAACTTGCTAGTTGAGCCTTCGTGCCACGTTTCGTAAGGTAAAGACGCGAATAGACCAAGTTATGTCTCAAATTGCACAAAAACGTGAAAAGCTCCTCTATGGAGAGAGTTGAGCAATTCCAAAGCATCAATGGGGACCGTTGTACTCTCTTGAGTGCTCTCAAAGGTCTAACTTGCTAGTTGAGCCTTCGTGCCACGTTTCGTAAGGTAAAGACGCGAATAGACCAAGTTATGTCTCAAATTGCACAAAAACGTGAAAAGCTCCTCTATGGAGAGAGTTGAGCAATTCCAAAGCATCAATGTGGAGCCGTTGTACTCTATTGAGTGCTCTTAAAAGTCTAACTTGCTAGTTGAGCCTTCGTGCCACGTTTCGTAAGGTAAAGACGCGAATAGACCAAGTTATGTCTCAAATTGCACAAAAACGTGAAAAGCTCCTCTATGGAGAGAGTTGAGCAATTCCAAAGCATCAATGTGGACCGTTGTACTCTATTGAGTGCTCTTAAAAGTCTAACTTGCTAGTTGAGCCTTCGTGCCACGTTTCGTAAGGTAAAGACGCGAATAGACCAAGTTATGTCTCAAATTGCACAAAAACGTGAAAAGCTCCTCTATGGAGAGAGTTGAGCAATTCCAAAGCATCAATGTGGACCGTTGTACTCTATTGAGTGCTCTTAGAAAGTCTAACTTGCTAGTTGAGCCTTCGTGCCACGTTTCGTAAGGTAAAGACGCGAATAGACCAAGTTATGTCTCAAATTGCACAAAAACGTGAAAAGCTCCTCTATGGAGAGAGTTGAGCAATTCCAAAGCATCAATGTGGACCGTTGTACTCTATTGAGTGCTCTTAAAAGTCTAACTTGCTAGCTGAGCCTTCGTGCCACGTTTCGTAAGGTAAAGACGCGAATAGACCAAGTTATGTCTCAAATTGCACAAAAACGTGAAAAGCTCCTCTATGGAGAGAGTTGAGCAATTCCAAAGCATCAATGTGGACCGTTGTACTCTATTGAGTGCTCTTAAAAGTCTAACTTGCTAGTTGAGCCTTCGTGCCACGTTTCGTAAGGTAAAGACGCGAATAGACCAAGTTATGTCTCAAATTGCATCAAAAACGTGAAAAGCTCCTCTATGGAGAGAGTTGAGCAATTCCAAAGCATCAATGTGGACCGTTGTACTCTATTGAGTGCTCTTAGAAGTCTAACTTGCTAGTTGAGCCTTCGTGCCACGTTTCGTAAGGTAAAGACGCGAATAGACCAAGTTATGTCTCAAATTGCACAAAAACGTGAAAAGCTCCTCTATGGAGAGAGTTGAGCAATTCCAAAGCATCAATGTGGACCGTTGTACTCTATTGAGTGCTCCTAAAAGTCTAACTTGCTAGTTGAGCCTTCGTGCCACGTTTCGTAAGGTAAAGACGCGAATAGACCAAGTTATGTCTCAAATTGCACAAAAACGTGAAAAGCTCCTCTATGGAGAGAGTTGAGCAATTCCAAAGCATCAATGTGGACCGTTGTACTCTATTGAGTGCTCTTAAAAGTCTAACTTGCTAGTTGAGCCTTCGTGCCACGTTTCGTAAGGTAAAGACGCGAATAGACCAAGTTATGTCTCAAATTGCACAAAAACGTGAAAAGCTCCTCTATGGAGAGAGTTGAGCAATTCCAAAGCATCAATGTGGACCGTTGTACTCTATTGAGTGCTCTTAGAAGTCTAACTTGCTAGTTGAGCCTTCGTGCCACGTTTCGTAAGGTAAAGACGCGAATAGACCAAGTTATGTCTCAAATTGCACAAAAACGTGAAAAGCTCCTCTATGGAGAGAGTTGAGCAATTCCAAAGCATCAATGTGGACCGTTGTACTCTATTGAGTGCTCTTAGAAGTCTAACTTGCTAGTTGAGCCTTCGTGCCACGTTTCGTAAGGTAAAGACGCGAATAGACCAAGTTATGTCTCAAATTGCACAAAAACGTGAAAAGCTCCTCTATGGAGAGAGTTGAGCAATTCCAAAGCATCAATGTGGACCGTTGTACTCTATTGAGTGCTCTTAAAAGTCTAACTTGCTAGTTGAGCCTTCGTGCCACGTTTCGTAAGGTAAAGACGCGAATAGACCAAGTTATGTCTCAAATTGCACAAAAACGTGAAAAGCTCCTCTATGGAGAGAGTTGAGCAATTCCAAAGCATCAATGTGGACCGTTGTACTCTATTGAGTGCTCTTCAAAGTCTAACTTGCTAGTTGAGCCTTCGTGCCACGTTTCGTAAGGTAAAGACGCGAATAGACCAAGTTATGTCTCAAATTGCACAAAAACGTGAAAAGCTCCTCTATGGAGAGAGTTGAGCAATTCCAAAGCATCAATGTGGACCGTTGTACTCTATTGAGTGCTCTTAAAAGTCTAACGTTGCTAGTTGAGCCTTCGTGCCACGTTTCGTAAGGTAAAGACGCGAATAGACCAAGTTATGTCTCAAATTGCACAAAAACGTGAAAAGCTCCTCTATGGAGAGAGTTGAGCAATTCCAAAGCATCAATGTGGACCGTTGTACTCTATTGTGTGCTCTTGAAAGTGCTAACTTGCTAGTTGAGCCTTCGTGCCACGTTTTCGTAGGTAAAGACGCGAATAGACCAAGTTATGTCTCAAATTGCACAAAAACGTGAAAAGCTCCCCTATGGAGAGAGTTGAGCAATTCCAAAGCATCAATGTGGACCGTTGTACTCTATTGAGTGCTGTCAAAGATCTAACTTGCTAGTTGAGCCTTCGTGCCACGTTTCGTAAGGTAAAGACGCGAATAGACCAAGTTATGTCTCAAATTGCACAAAAACGTGAAAAGCTCCTCTATGGAGAGAGTTGAGCAATTCCAAAGCATCAATGTGGACCGTTGTACTCTATTGAGTGCTGTCAAAGATCTAACTTGCTAGTTGAGCCTTCGTGCCACGTTTCGTAAGGTAAAGACGCGAATAGACCAAGTTATGTCTCAAATTGCACAAAAACGTGAAAAGCTCCTCTATGGAGAGAGTTGGGCAATTCCAAAGTATCAATGTGGACCGTTGTACTCTATTGAGTGCTCTTAAAAGTCTAAGTTGCTAGTTGAGCCTTCGTGCCACGTTTCGTAAGGTAAAGACGCGAATAGACCAAGTTATGTCTCAAATTGCACAAAAACGTGAAAAGCTCCTCTATGGAGAGAGTTGAGCAATTCCAAAGCATCAATGTGGACCGTTGTACTCTATTGTAGTGCTCTTGAAAGTGTAACTTGCTAGTTGAGCCTTCGTGCCACGTTTTCGTAGGGTAAAGACGCGAATAGACCAAGTTATGTCTCAAATTGCACAAAAACGTGAAAAGCTCCTCTATGGAGAGAGTTGAGCAATTCCAAAGCATCAATGTGGACCGTTGTACTCTATTGAGATGCTCTTCAAAGGTCTAACTTGCTAGTTGAGCCTTCAGTGCCACTGTTTCGTAAGGTAAAGACGCGAATAGACCAAGTTATGTCTCAAATTGCACAAAAACGTGAAAAGCTCCTCTATGGAGAGAGTTGAGCAATTCCAAAGCATCAATGTGGACCGTTGTACTCTATTGAGTGCTCTTCAAAGGTCTAACTTGCTAGTTGAGCCTTCGTGCCACGTTTCGTAAGGTAAAGACGCGAATAGACCAAGTTATGTCTCAAATTGCACAAAAACGTGAAAAGCTCCTCTATGGAGAGAGTTGAGCAATTCCAAAGCATCAATGTGGACGGGTTGTACTCTATTGAGTGCTCTTGAAAGTCTAACTTGCTAGTTGAGCCTTCGTGCCACGTTTCGTAAGGGTAAAGACGCGAATAGACCAAGTTATGTCTCAAATTGCACAAAAACGTGAAAAGCTCCTCTATGGAGAGAGTTGAGCAATTCCAAAGCATCAATGTGGACCGTTGTACTCTATTGAGTGCTCTTAAAAGTCTAACTTGCTAGTTGAGCCTTCGTGCCACGTTTCGTAAGGTAAAGACGCGAATAGACCAAGTTATGTCTCAAATTGCACAAAAACGTGAAAAGCTCCTCTATGGAGAGAGTTGAGCAATTCCAAAGCATCAATGTGGACCGTTGTACTCTATTGAGTGCTCTTAAAAGTCTAACTTGCTAGTTGAGCCTTCGTGCCACGTTTCGTAAGGTAAAGACGCGAATAGACCAAGTTATGTCTCAAATTGCACAAAAACGTGAAAAGCTCCTCTATGGAGAGAGTTGAGCAATTCCAAAGCATCAATGTGGACCGTTGTACTCTATTGAGTGCTCTTGAAAGTCTAACTTGCTAGTTGAGCCTTCGTGCCACGTTTCGTAAGGTAAAGACGCGAATAGACCAAGTTATGTCTCAAATTGCACAAAAACGTGAAAAGCTCCTCTATGGAGAGAGTTGAGCAATTCCAAAGCATCAATGTGGACCGTTGTACTCTATTGAGTGCTCTTCAAAGGTCTAACTTGCTAGTTGAGCCTTCGTGCCACGTTTCGTAAGGTAAAGACGCGAATAGACCAAGTTATGTCTCAAATTGCACAAAAACGTGAAAAGCTCCTCTATGGAGAGAGTTGAGCAATTCCAAAGCATCAATGTGGACCGTTGTACTCTATTGAGTGCTCTTAAAGGTCTAACTTGCTAGTTGAGCCTTCGTGCCACGTTTCGTAAGGTAAAGACGCGAATAGACCAAGTTATGTCTCAAATTGCACAAAAACGTGAAAAGCTCCTCTATGGAGAGAGTTGAGCAATTCCAAAGCATCAATGTGGACCGTTGTACTCTATTGAGTGCTCTTAAAAGTCTAAGCTTGCTAGTTGAGCCTTCGTGCCACGTTTCGTAAGGTAAAGACGCGAATAGACCAAGTTATGTCTCAAATTGCACAAAAACGTGAAAAGCTCCTCTATGGAGAGAGTTGAGCAATTCCAAAGCATCAATGTGGACCGTTGTACTCTATTGAGTGCTCTTGAAAGTCTAACTTGCTAGTTGAGCCTTCGTGCCACGTTTCGTAGGTAAAGACGCGAATAGACCAAGTTATGTCTCAAATTGCACAAAAACGTGAAAAGCTCCTCTATGGAGAGAGTTGAGCAATTCCAAAGCATCAATGTGGACCGTTGTACTCTATTGAGTGCTCTTAAAAGGTCTAACTTGCTAGTTGAGCCTTCGTGCCACGTTTCGTAAGGTAAAGACGCGAATAGACCAAGTTATGTCTCAAATTGCACAAAAACGTGAAAAGCTCCTCTATGGAGAGAGTTGAGCAATTCCAAAGCATCAATGTGGACCGTTGTACTCTATTGAGTGCTCTCAAAGGTCTAACTTGCTAGTTGAGCCTTCGTGCCACGTTTCGTAAGGTAAAGACGCGAATAGACCAAGTTATGTCTCAAATTGCACAAAAACGTGAAAAGCTCCTCTATGGAGAGAGTTGAGCAATTCCAAAGCATCAATGTGGACCGGTTGTACTCTATTGAGTGCTCTTGAAAGTCTAACTTGCTAGTTGAGCCTTCGTGCCACGTTTCGTAGGGTAAAGACGCGAATAGACCAAGTTATGTCTCAAATTTCACAAAAACGTGAAAAGCTCCTCTATGGAGAGAGTTGAGCAATTCCAAAGCATCAATGTGGACCGGTGTACTCTATTGAGTGCTCTTAAAAGTCTAACTTGCTAGTTGAGCCTTCGTGCCACGTTTCGTAAGGTAAAGACGCGAATAGACCAAGTTATGTCTCAAATTGCACAAAAACGTGAAAAGCTCCTCTATGGAGAGAGTTGAGCAATTCCAAAGCATCAATGTGGACCGTTGTACTCTATTGAGTGCTCTTAAAAGTCTAACTTGCTAGCTTGAGCCTTCGTGCCACGTTTCGTAAGGTAAAGACGCGAATAGACCAAGTTATGTCTCAAATTGCACAAAAACGTGAAAAGCTCCTCTATGGAGAGAGTTGAGCAATTCCAAAGCATCAATGTGGACCGTTGTACTCTATTGAGTGCTCTTAAAAGTCTAACTTGCTAGTTGAGCCTTCGTGCCACGTTTCGTAAGGTAAAGACGCGAATAGACCAAGTTATGTCTCAAATTGCACAAAAACGTGAAAAGCTCCTCTATGGAGAGAGTTGAGCAATTCCAAAGCATCAATGTGGACCGTTGTACTCTATTGAGTGCTCTTAAAAGTCTAACTTGCTAGTTGAGCCTTCGTGCCACGTTTCGTAAGGTAAAGACGCGAATAGACCAAGTTATGTCTCAAATTGCACAAAAACGTGAAAAGCTCCTCTATGGAGAGAGTTGAGCAATTCCAAAGCATCAATGTGGACCGTTGTACTCTATTGTGTGCTCTTGAAAGTGTAACTTGCTAGTTGAGCCTTCGTGCCACGTTTCGTAGGGTAAAGACGCGAATAGACCAAGTTATGTCTCAAATTGCACAAAAACGTGAAAAGCTCCTCTATGGAGAGAGTTGAGCAATTCCAAAGCATCAATGTGGACCGTTGTACTCTATTGAGTGCTCTTAAAGGTCTAACTTGCTAGTTGAGCCTTCGTGCCACGTTTCGTAAGGTAAAGACGCGAATAGACCAAGTTATGTCTCAAATTGCACAAAAACGTGAAAAGCTCCTCTATGGAGAGAGTTGAGCAATTCCAAAGCATCAATGTGGACCGTTGTACTCTATTGAGTGCTCTTCAAAGGTCTAACTTGCTAGTTGAGCCTTCGTGCCACGTTTCGTAAGGTAAAGACGCGAATAGACCAAGTTATGTCTCAAATTGCACAAAAACGTGAAAAGCTCCTCTATGGAGAGAGTTGAGCAATTCCAAAGCATCAATGTGGACCGTTGTTGTACTCTATTGAGTGCTCTTGAAAGTGTAACTTGCTAGTTGAGGCTTCGTGCCACGTTTCCTAACGTAAAGACGCGAATAGACCAAGTTATGTCTCAAATTTCACAAAAACGTGAAAAGCTCCTCTATGGAGAGAGTTGAGCAATTCCAAAACATCAATGTGGACCGTTGTACTCTATTGAGTGCTTTTAAAAGTCTAACTTGCTAGCTGAGCCTTCGTGCCACGTTTCGTAAGGCAAAGACGCGAATAGACCAAGTTATGTCTCAAATTGCACAAAAACGTGAAAAGCTCCTCTATGGAGAGAGTTGAGCAATTCCATAGCATCAATGTGGACCGTTGTACTCTATTGTGTGCTCTTGAAAGTCGTAACTTGCTAGTTGAGCCTTCAGTGCCACGTTTTGTAGGGTAAAGACGCGAATAGACCAAGTTATGTCTCAAATTTCACAAAAACGTGAAAAGCTCCTCTATGGAGAGAGTTGAGCAACTTCCAAAGCATCAATGTGGACGGGTTGTACTCTATTGAGTGCTCTTGAAAGTCTAACTTGCTAGTTGAGCCTTCGTGCCACGTTTCGTAAGGTAAAGACGCGAATAGACCAAGTTATGTCTCAAATTTCACAAAAACGTGAAAAGCTCCTCTATGGAGAGAGTTGAGCAATTCCAAAGCATCAATGTGGACCGTTGTACTCTATTGAGTGCTCTTCAAAGTCTAACTTGCTAGTTGAGCCTTCGTGCCACGTTTCGTAAGGTAAAGACGCGAATAGACCAAGTTATGTCTCAAATTGCACAAAAACGTGAAAAGCTCCTCTATGGAGAGAGTTGAGCAATTCCAAAGCATCAATGTGGACCGGTTGTACTCTATTGAGTGCTCTTGAAAGTCTAACTTGCTAGTTGAGCCTTCGTGCCACGTTTCGGAAGGTAAAGACGCGAATAGACCAAGTTATGTCTCAAATTTCACAAAAACGTGAAAAGCTCCTCTATGGAGAGAGTTGAGCAATTCCAAAGCATCAATGTGGACCGTTGTACTCTATTGAGTGCTCTTAAAAGTCTAACTTGCTAGCTGAGCCTTCGTGCCACGTTTCGTAAGGTAAAGACGCGAATAGACCAAGTTATGTCTCAAATTGCACAAAAACGTGAAAAGCTCCTCTATGGAGAGAGTTGAGCAATTCCAAAGCATCAATGTGGACCGTTGTACTCTATTGAGTGCTCTTGAAAGTCTAACTTGCTAGTTGAGCCTTCGTGCCACGTTTCGTAGGGTAAAGACGCGAATAGACCAAGTTATGTCTCAAATTTCACAAAAACGTGAAAAGCTCCTCTATGGAGAGAGTTGAGCAATTCCAAAGCATCAATGTGGACGGTTGTACTCTATTGAGTGCTCTTGAAAGTCTAACTTGCTAGTTGAGCCTTCGTGCCACGTTTCGTAAGGTAAAGACGCGAATAGACCAAGTTATGTCTCAAATTTCACAAAAACGTGAAAAGCTCCTCTATGGAGAGAGTTGAGCAATTCCAAAGCATCAATGTGGACCGTTGTACTCTATTGAGTGCTCTTCAAAGTCTAACTTGCTAGTTGAGCCTTCGTGCCACGTTTCGTAAGGTAAAGACGCGAATAGACCAAGTTATGTCTCAAATTGCTCAAAAACGTGAAAAGCTCCTCTATGGAGAGAGTTGAGCAATTCCAAAGCATCAATGTGGACCGTTGTACTCTATTGAGTGCTCTTAAAAGTCTAACTTGCTAGCTGAGCCTTCGTGCCACGTTTCGCAAGGTAAAGACGTGAATAGACCAAGTTATGTCTCAAATTGCACAAAAACGTGAAAAGCTCCTCTATGGAGAGAGTTGAGCAATTCCAAAGCATCAATGTGGACCGTTGTACTCTATTGAGTGCTCTTAAAAGTCTAAGTTGCTAGTTGAGCCATCGTGCCACGTTTCGTAAGGTAAAGACGCGAATAGACCAAGTTATGTCTCAAATTGCACAAAAACGTGAAAAGCTCCTCTATGGAGAGAGTTGAGCAATTCCAAAGCATCAATGTGGACCGTTGTACTCTATTGTGTGCTCTTGAAAGTGTAACTTGCTAGTTGAGCCTTCGTGCCACGTTTTGTAGGGTAAAGACGCGAATAGACCAAGTTATGTCTCAAATTGCACAAAAACGTGAAAAGCTCCTCTATGGAGAGAGTTGAGCAATTCCAAAGCATAAATGTGGACCGTTGTACTCTATTGAGTAGCTCTCAAAGGTCTAACTTGCTAGTTGAGCCTTCATGCCATGTTTCGTAAGGTAAAGACGCGAATAGACCAAGTTATGTCTCAAATTGCACAAAAACGTGAAAAGCTCCTCTATGGAGAGAGTTGAGCAATTCCAAAGCATCAATGTGGACCGTTGTACTCTATTGAGTGCTCTCAAAGGTCTAACTCGCTAGTTGAGCCTTCGTGCCACGTTTCGTAAGGTAAAGACGCGAATAGACCAAGTTATGTCTCAAATTGCACAAAAACGTGAAAAGCTCCTCTATGGAGAGAGTTGAGCAATTCCAAAGCATCAATGTGGAGGGTTGTACTCTATTGAGTGCTCTTGAAAGTCTAACTTGCTAGTTGAGCCTTCGTGCCACGTTTCGGAAGGTAAAGACGCGAATAGACCAAGTTATGTCTCAAATTTCACAAAAACGTGAAAAGCTCCTCTATGGAGAGAGTTGAGCAATTCCAAAGCATCAATGTGGACCGTTGTACTCTATTGAGTGCTCTTAAAAGTCTAACTTGCTAGCTGAGCCTTCGTGCCACGTTTCGTAAGGTAAAGACGCGAATAGACCAAGTTATGTCTCAAATTGCACAAAAACGTGAAAAGCTCCTCTATGGAGAGAGTTGAGCAATTCCATAGCATCAATGTGGACCGTTGTACTCTATTGAGTGCTCTTGAAAGTCTAACTTGCTAGTTGAGCCTTCGTGCCACGTTTCGGAAGGTAAAGACGCGAATAGACCAAGTTATGTCTCAAATTTCACAAAAACGTGAAAAGCTCCTCTATGGAGAGAGTTGAGCAATTCCAAAGCATCAATGTGGACCGGTGTACTCTATTGAGTGCTCTTCAAAGTCTAACTTGCTAGTTGAGCCTTCGTGCCACGTTTCGTAAGGTAAAGACGCGAATAGACCAAGTTATATCTCAAATTGCTCAAAAACGTGAAAAGCTCCTCTATGGAGAGAGTTGAGCAATTCCAAAGCATCAATGTGGACCGTTGTACTCTATTGAGTGCTCTTAAAAGTCTAACTTGCTAGCTGAGCCTTCGTGCCACGTTTCGCAAGGTAAAGACGCGAATAGACCAAGTTATGTCTCAAATTGCACAAAAACGTGAAAAGCTCCTCTATGGAGAGAGTTGAGCAATTCCAAAGCATCAATGTGGACCGTTGTACTCTATTGAGTGCTCTTAAAAGTCTAAGTTGCTAGTTGAGCCTTCGTGCCACGTTTCGTAAGGTAAAGACGCGAATAGACCAAGTTATGTCTCAAATTGCACAAAAACGTGAAAAGCTCCTCTAATGGAGAGAGTTGAGCAATTCCAAAGCATCAATGTGGACCGTTGTACTCTATTGTGTGCTCTTGAAAGTGTAACTTGCTAGTTGAGCCTTCGTGCCACGTTTTGTAGGGTAAAGACGCGAATAGACCAAGTTATGTCTCAAATTGCACAAAAACGTGAAAAGCTCCTCTATGGAGAGAGTTGAGCAATTCCAAAGCATCAATGTGGACCGTTGTACTCTATTGAGTGCTCTCAAAGGTCTAACTTGCTAGTTGAGCCTTCATGCCATGTTTCGTAAGGTAAAGACGCGAATAGACCAAGTTATGTCTCAAATTGCACAAAAACGTGAAAAGCTCCTCTATGGAGAGAGTTGAGCAATTCCAAAGCATCAATGTGGAGGGTTGTACTCTATTGAGTGCTCTTGAAAGTCTAACTTGCTAGTTGAGCCTTCGTGCCACGTTTCGGAAGGTAAAGACGTGAATAGACCAAGTTATGTCTCAAATTTCACAAAAACGTGAAAAGCTCCTCTATGGAGAGAGTTGAGCAATTCCAAAGCATCAATGTGGACCGTTGTACTCTATTGAGTGCTCTTAAAAGTCTAACTTGCTAGCTGAGCCTTCGTGCCACGTTTCGTAAGGTAAAGACGCGAATAGACCAAGTTATGTCTCAAATTGCACAAAAACGTGAAAAGCTCCTCCATGGAGAGAGTTGAGCAATTCCATAGCATCAATGTGGACCGTTGTACTCTATTGAGTGCTCTTGAAAGTCTAACTTGCTAGTTGAGCCTTCGTGCCACGTTTCGGAAGGTAAAGACGCGAATAGACCAAATTATGTCTCAAATTTCACAAAAACGTGAAAAGCTCCTCTATGGAGAGAGTTGAGCAATTCCAAAGCATCAATGTGGACCGGTGTACTCTATTGAGTGCTCTTCAAAGTCTAACTTGCTAGTTGAGCCTTCGTGCCACGTTTCGTAAGGTAAAGACGCGAATAGACCAAGTTATATCTCAAATTGCTCAAAAACGTGAAAAGCTCCTCTATGGAGAGAGTTGAGCAATTCCAAAGCATCAATGTGGACCGTTGTACTCTATTGAGTGCTCTTAAAAGTCTAACTTGCTAGCTGAGCCTTCGTGCCACGTTTCGCAAGGTAAAGACGCGAATAGACCAAGTTATGTCTCAAATTGCACAAAAACGTGAAAAGCTTCTCTATGGAGAGAGTTGAGCAATTCCAAAGCATCAATGTGGACCGTTGTACTCTATTGAGTGCTCTTAAAAGTCTAAGTTGCTAGTTGAGCCTTCGTGCCACGTTTCGTAAGGTAAAGACGCGAATAGACCAAGTTATGTCTCAAATTGCACAAAAACGTGAAAAGCTCCTCTATGGAGAGAGTTGAGCAATTCCAAAGCATCAATGTGGACCGTTGTACTCTATTGTGTGCTCTTGAAAGTGTAACTTGCTAGTTGAGCCTTCGTGCCACGTTTTGTAGGGTAAAGACGCGAATAGACCAAGTTATGTCTCAAATTGCACAAAAACGTGAAAAGCTCCTCTATGGAGAGAGTTGAGCAATTCCAAAGCATCAATGTGGACCGTTGTACTCTATTGAGTGCTCTCAAAGGTCTAACTTGCTAGTTGAGCCTTCATGCCATGTTTCGTAAGGTAAAGACGCGAATAGACCAAGTTATGTCTCAAATTGCACAAAAACGTGAAAAGCTCCTCTATGGAGAGAGTTGAGCAATTCCAAAGCATCAATGTGGACCGTTACACTCTGTTGAGTGCTCTCAAAGGTCTAACTTGCTAGTTGAGCCTTCGTGCCACGTTTCGTAAGGTAAAGACGTGAATAGACCAAGTTATGTCTCAAATTGCACAAAAACGTGAAAAGCTCCTCTATGGAGAGAGTTGAGCAATTCCAAAGCATCAATGTGGAGGGTTGTACTCTATTGAGTGCTCTTGAAAGTCTAACTTGCTAGTTGAGCCTTCGTGCCACGTTTCGGAAGGTAAAGACGCGAATAGACCAAGTTATGTCTCAAATTTCACAAAAACGTGCAAAGCTCCTCTATGGAGAGAGTTGAGCAATTCCAAAGCGTCAATGTGGACCGTTGTACTCTATTGGGTGCTCTTAAAAGTCTAACTTGCTAGCTGAGCCTTCGTGCCACGTTTCGTAAGGTAAAGACGCGAATAGACCAAGTTATGTCTCAAATTGCACAAAAACGTGAAAAGCTCGTCTATGGAGAGAGTTGAGCAATTCCAAAGCATCAATGTGGACCGTTGTACTCTATTGTGTGCTCTTGAAAGTGTAACTTGCTAGTTGAGCCGTCGTGCCACGTTTTGTAGGGTAAAGACGCGAATAGACCAAGTTATGTCTCAAATTGCACAAAAACGTGAAAAGCTCCTCTATGGAGAGAGTTGAGCAATTCCAAAGCATCAATGTGGAGGGTTGTACTCTATTGAGTGCTCTTGAAAGTCTAACTTGCTAGTTGAGCCTTCGTGCCACGTTTCGGAAGGTAAAGACGCGAATAGACCAAATTATGTCTCAAATTTCACAAAAACGTGCAAAGCTCCTCTATGGAGAGAGTTGAGCAATTCCAAAGCATCAATGTGGACCGTTGTACTCTATTGGGTGCTCTTAAAAGTCTAACTTGCTAGCTGAGCCTTCGTGCCACGTTTCGTAAGGTAAAGACGCGAATAGACCAAGTTATGTCTCAAATTGCACAAAAACGTGAAAAGCTCCTCTATGGAGAGAGTTGAGCAATTCCAAAGCATCAATGTGGAGGGTTGTACTCTATTGAGTGCTCTTGAAAGTCTAACTTGCTAGTTGAGCCTTCGTGCCACGTTTCGGAAGGTAAAGACGCGAATAGACCAAGTTATGTCTCAAATTTCACAAAAACGTGAAAAGCTCCTCTATGGAGAGAGTTGAGCAATTCCAAAGCATCAATGTGGACCGTTGTACTCTATTGAGTGCTCTTAAAAGTCTAACTTGCTAGCTGAGCCTTCGTGCCACGTTTCGTAAGCTAAAGACGCGAATAGACCAAGTTATGTCTCAAATTGCACAAAAACGTGAAAAGCTCCTCCATGGAGAGAGTTGAGCAATTCCATAGCATCAATGTGGACCGTTGTACTCTATTGTGTGCTCTTGAAAGTGTAACTTGCTAGTTGAGCCTTCGTGCCACGTTTTGTAGGGTAAAGACGCGAATAGACCAAGTTATGTCTCAAATTTCACAAAAACGTGAAAAGCTCCTCTATGGAGAGAGTTGAGCAACTCCAAAGCATCAATGTGGAGGGTTGTACTCTATTGAGTGCTCTTGAAAGTCTAACTTGCTAGTTGAGCCTTCGTGCCACGTTTCGGAAGGTAAAGACGCGAATAGACCAAATTATGTCTCAAATTTCACAAAAACGTGAAAAGCTCCTCTATGGAGAGAGTTGAGCAATTCCAAAGCATCAATGTGGACCGGTGTACTCTATTGAGTGCTCTTCAAAGTCTAACTTGCTAGTTGAGCCTTCGTGCCACGTTTCGTAAGGTAAAGACGCGAATAGACGAAGTTATGTCTCAAATTGCTCAAAAACGTGAAAAGCTCCTCTATGGAGAGAGTTGAGCAATTCCAAAGCATCAATGTGGACCGTTGTACTCTATTGGGTGCTCTTAAAAGTCTAACTTGCTAGCTGAGCCTTCGTGCCACGTTTCGTAAGGTAAAGACGCGAATAGACCAAGTTATGTCTCAAATTGCACAAAAACGTGAAAAGCTCGTCTATGGAGAGAGTTGAGCAATTCCAAAGCATCAATGTGGACCGTTGTACTCTATTGTGTGCTCTTGAAAGTGTAACTTGCTAGTTGAGCCTTCGTGCCACGTTTTGTAGGGTAAAGACGCGAATAGACCAAGTTATGTCTCAAATTGCACAAAAACGTGAAAAGCTCCTCTATGGAGAGAGTTGAGCAATTCCAAAGCATCAATGTGGAGGGTTGTACTCTATTGAGTGCTCTTGAAAGTCTAACTTGCTAGTTGAGCCTTCGTGCCACGTTTCGGAAGGTAAAGACGCGAATAGACCAAGTTATGTCTCAAATTTCACAAAAACGTGCAAAGCTCCTCTATGGAGAGAGTTGAGCAATTCCAAAGCATCAATGTGGACCGTTGTACTCTATTGGGTGCTCTTAAAAGTCTAACTTGCTAGCTGAGCCTTCGTGCCACGTTTCGTAAGGTAAAGACGCGAATAGACCAAGTTATGTCTCAAATTGCACAAAAACGTGAAAAGCTCCTCTATGGAGAGAGTTGAGCAATTCCAAAGCATCAATGTGGAGGGTTGTGTTGGACCAAAGGTCCTATATTTTTTGTTTTGATGATTGTATCATGCTATGCTATTTGATTACATGATCTTTGTGATGAATTTGATGGTAAATTGATTGAATTTGAGACTTATCTTAATTGGTTTTTCATTCAAGTGTTTTAAAACTAGTTGTGAACTCAACGATCGTTTTTATATCAAATGACATCTAAATGAGCTGAAGTTTTACAGAGACATTAATCACATCATAAGGAACATTTTGCTTGAAGGAATGAATAACAAATTCTGCCGTTTAGTAGCTGAAAAGCTGTGCCCTAGTTCATATCCGAAAATTATGTCTATTTGTCTTAATTGAGTGCTTATGTGACTAAATGATATTTGTTTGAGCTGGAAACTTATATGTACATAAGTCCATATATATTATGATGTTATATGCTCTAATTTTGATTATTTGAACTCAACTAACCTATGGTTCAAGCATGAAGCTCAAATGAGTTTACAAGCATATCTTAAGGTTTTTCAGGTTAAGACAAGAGTCGTAGTAATCCGGCTGTCCAAGAATAGTCTCGTAAGACTTAGGACAAGCTATGAAAATCCTAAGCACTCTTGCAAATCCACTAGAAGGTGAATGTTGAAAATGTCCAATTCAGACAAGAAGTGTTCATTTCAGACAAGGTGTGTCCAATTAGGACGCTGTGTCAATTTCAGACAAGCACTTTATGGTGAGTATTTGGTGGAGATTTCAACAAACTACATTCAAAATTTAAAGAGAGGATTCGAAATTCAAAGTTGGAGATTCGAAATTCGAAATTCAAAATCAAGTCAAGGTTGTTGCATGATTTTCGAAATTTAGTGTACAAGAACAAGAATGTGGCAAGGTTCAAGATGTGTTGCTGTATTTTTTGAAGATCAAAATCAAAGTTTGTTGCAACTTATGAGGAGATAACCAAGAGAGAGATTCAAGCCCTTGAAATCAAATTTTCAAAGTTGAAGCTGAGGAGATATCTTCAAAGGAGCTTTGATTGGCTGAAATTTGAAAGAAGATGAAGCCAATTTCAAAAGTCATGTTGGTAAAGATCTCATTCAAGTCAAAATGGAGCTGTTATGATCAAGTGGTTGCATTTCTTCAACAAGAGACTTAAATGGACGAAAATCTTGGGTGAACATGGCCAAGTATGTTGTCTACATTCAAAGACAAGAGAATGATACATTTGAATGGAGGAAATCAAGTTTGTTGGCAGAATTGTTCAAAGAGAGGCTGTTGCACTATAAAAGGAGAATATCAAGTTTGTTTTCAAAAAAACTACATTCAAATTCAAAGTTCAAGTGAAGATGAGAAGATCAAGGGATGCTCTCAACTATCTCTACTTGGCTTTCCTATAAATAGCCATCCATACAAGAGGAGAAGACACAAGACTTGCTACAAGCTACATAGCCTATTCTCCCAAGCTCTCTTTCTCTCCAGCAAAAGGCCAAGTCTTCCAAGTCTAGTTCTACAAGCATATATTGTTGTTACTAAAAAGCTCTCTGACACTTTATATTTCAATCCTACCTGTGAGCCTTTGTCAAATTTGTGAGAGTTCCCTCAAACCTTGTTGGTTAAACACTAGAGTGGAACCTAGAGCCTAAAATTGTATCCCTTACCTTGTGAGGTTGTAAAAAGTTTAAGGGTGACTTGTAAAAACCCTCTGTGAGTTGTTGGTTTCTTGAGGAAACTATTTATCCTAGTGGATTTGAAAATCCTAAGCAAGGGTGCTTAGGTAGTAGACGTAGGAGGGTGCTCCGAACTACTATAAATCATCGTGTGCTTTACTTTTTGCTTGTTTATTGTTTTGCATGCTTTGATTATTTACTTGTTCAATACTGCCATTCATAATTCTTGATCATTCGATTATCTTGTGATAATTTTGGGTGACTTGAATTTGAAAGTTCATTTCTCTACTCAATACTTGCAAAATCAAATCTGCCCATTTTGTGTTTATATTGGTCAAAACTTTTCTAAGCATTCTAATATTGATATTCTGAACTGTTTTCATAATCTGGTACTTATTATGCTCTAATTTCAGTTGGTTGATGGTTTAGAGTTAAAGCTTGATTTTTGGTTCACATCTAAATATATTGTTCTTAATATTGATATTTCAGCCCCTTTAACCTACTTTATGAAATTCTGAATTAGTGTGTTGATTTCTTGAATCCTAGCATCTTATATCATATATATTCGTTTATATACATCTTATATAGTTGTGTTCTACTTGCCCTATCATTTTGGATTAAGATATTGCATCTGAAACTGAAATTGATTTGAACCGGTTAGGGCTATACTAGTAAAGACCAACTTCTGTACTTTGTGTCTTTGTTTTTGTGGTCTATTTTCTGTTTAAAAGTAAGGGGATTCCCAGTTGGAATTTGGGGACACAATTCACCCCCCCCTTCTTGTGTCGCCTAGGTCCTACAGGTTGTACTCTATTGAGTGCTCTTGAAAGTCTAACTTGCTAGTTGAGCCTTCGTGCCACGTTTCGGAAGGTAAAGACGCGAATAGACCAAGTTATGTCTCAAATTTCACAAAAACGTGAAAAGCTCCTCTATGGAGAGAGTTGAGCAATTCCAAAGCATCAATGTGGACCGTTACACTCTGTTGAGTGCTCTCAAAGGTCTAACTTGCTAGTTGAGCCTTCGTGCCACGTTTCGTAAGGTAAAGACGCGAATAGACCAAGTTATGTCTCAAATTGCACAAAAACGTGAAAAGCTCCTCTATGGAGAGAGTTGAGCAATTCCAAAGCATCAATGTGGAGGGTTGTACTCTATTGAGTGCTCTTGAAAGTCTAACTTGCTAGTTGAGCCTTCGTGCCATGTTTCGGAAGGTAAAGACGCGAATAGACCAAGTTATGTCTCAAATTTCACAAAAACGTGCAAAGCTCCTCTATGGAGAGAGTTGAGCAATTCCAAAGCATCAATGTGGACCGTTGTACTCTATTGGGTGCTCTTAAAAGTCTAACTTGCTAGCTGAGCCTTCGTGCCACGTTTCGTAAGGTAAAGACGCGAATAGACCAAGTTATGTCTCAAATTGCACAAAAACGTGAAAAGCTCGTCTATGGAGAGAGTTGAGCAATTCCAAAGCATCAATGTGGACCGTTGTACTCTATTGTGTGCTCTTGAAAGTGTAACTTGCTAGTTGAGCCTTCGTGCCACGTTTTGTAGGGTAAAGACGCGAATAGACCAAGTTATGTCTCAAATTGCACAAAAACGTGAAAAGCCCCTCTATGGAGAGAGTTGAGCAATTCCAAAGCATCAATGTCGAGGGTTGTACTCTATTGAGTGCTCTTGAAAGTCTAACTTGCTAGTTGAGCCTTCGTGCCACGTTTCGGAAGGTAAAGACGCGAATAGACCAAGTTATGTCTCAAATTTCACAAAAACGTGCAAAGCTCCTCTATGGAGAGAGTTGAGCAATTCCAAAGCATCAATGTGGACCGTTGTACTCTATTGGGTGCTCTTAAAAGTCTAACTTGCTAGCTGAGCCTTCGTGCCACGTTTCGTAAGGTAAAGACGCGAATAGACCAAGTTATGTCTCAAATTGCACAAAAACGTGAAAAGCTCCTCTATGGAGAGAGTTGAGCAATTCCAAAGCATCAATGTGGACCGTTGTGTTGGATCGGATGGCACTACAAGAGGGGGGGTGAATTGTGATCTTAATCAAATTTAGACTAAGTCACCTCTTTTTTGTTTCAATTGAGTTTCACCCTAAGCGGAAGCAATTTAAATAAGTTGAATATAAATGTATGCAAAGATAATCACATACATCAAACTTAACAACAAGAATCAAGTCAAATGATCAAAATGAATATCACACACAAAAACAAGTTGTAATGAAGCACAAATTCAGATTCAACAAATGTATGCACAAGCTTGATTCTATCACCCTAGATGTCCAATTTCAAGTATGCAATGCAAGTATGATATGCTAAAATGAAATTGCTGTAAAGTAAAAAGGGCAAAGAGATTTATAGTGGTTCGGCTTAACCCAAGCCTACTCCACTCCCCAAGTCCCACTTGGGAATTTCAAACACTCCACTATAGCTTGTTCAACCGAGTCAAGCGAAACTCATACAACCAGTGTTTTTGTAGCTCAAACACCAAACTCTACACACCGTGTGGTTTATAGCTCACCACACAAAACTCTACACACCGTGTGGTTTGTAGCTCACCACACTAACTTAATCAACAAAATACAAGCTCAAAAATGGCTCTAAGAATAGCCGGGTATGAGATAAGTTTAGGCTCAAAGGCTGGCTCTTTAGTAGCTGGATTTGTAAGTGTCTAAGGCTCAAATGAAGCTCTTGAAAAGCTGGAATGGGAATGGTAAGCACAAAACTCAGATTTGAGAGTTTTTTGGTTGCTAGGGTATGTGAAATTTTGAGTAGTGTATCAACCAACGAAAATCAGTTGTGATAAGGCTTGAATGGTGAAATGGAGATATAGAATGAAGCCTTATAGGTGCTGGAAATCAGATTGCTCAAGCAAGTAGAATGGCTCTTGAGGAAATGATAAGAATCTGGTAAGAAAGGCTCAAGAGTAACAATAAAGCTTTACTTGGCTAGTGTGTATGATGTCTCTTCAAAATCAAGTATGTAATCAAGGAATGAATGAGTGAAAGAATGAAAGCTTAGAAGATGAAGAACACTAGAGAGAGAGAGTGTAATTTTCGGCCAAGTATATGCACCATAGACAAAGAGTTAGTTTATATAGAAAATTGTGGAGTGTAAGCTCATGAAATGAGGGCCATTGGATTGATATGAAAGATATGGACCCTTGGATCATTATAGACGTTAGAAGGCTTAGAGAAGTGTGAAAATGATTACAACAAGTCTTTTTTGGTAGGAAGAAATAATGGCTTTTGGATGGATATAGACTTTGGAGGCCACCTTGAAAGATACAACAATTGACTTGAGAAAAGTTTGTCTTTTAGGTGGAGTAAATCATGGCTTTTGAATGGATATAGACTTTAGAGGCATCTTGAAAGATACAACAATTGACTTGAGAAAAGTTTGTCTCTTAGGCGGAATAAATGATGGCCTTTGGATCAAATGAAGATTCAATTTTGGCCATAGGATGTAAAGTAGGAGAGATAAGAATAAAGCTTGAATCTTTGGCCATTGGATTAAAATGTGATTTTGATGTAGAGAGAATATGATCCATTGGATGTGGAGTGTCTTGGTGTGAAAGAGAAATGGTTTTGAAATAAAGCTTCCCACACATGTGAAGAGAAAAACTTGTCATAAGACTTGTTGTACCTCTTGTCTCCTCCTTTCAAATTAACTTTTCCTTCTCTTCTCTTTTTGGCTCCAAGTCTTCTAGTTAAGATGTAACTATGGTTAACTTGTCTTCTTTGCCATGTCATCAATGCCATGTCATTAATGTCATGTCAACAATGCCATGTCAGCTGCCACGTCACGTCCGTCGATTCTGACTTTGACTAGAAAGTTAATTTTACTTCAATTGATCCCAATTAAGCTCCAAGACATCTTTGGCAAAACTTGACTTATGTTGACCACGAAATTGACTTTCTTAATCATGTTTGACACTGATTAAGCCTTCACTAATGTTGGTCAAGGATGACATTAGGACCAATTTACGTTTTGGTCACCCTACACACAAATCATACTCAAGACATGCTATGTAAACCCTTTTAGGGTTTCTTGCAATTAGTCCACGTTAGTTCAGTAATCAAATCATCAAATAAGCACAATTGAACTAGTTTAATATAAGTCTTGAATTCCTAAACTAATCAAGTAGGCATATGCACCTAGGTTTCTCAATACAGTCAATAGATTAAAGTTCAATCAAAACATGCCGTTGTAATCACTCAAACATATATTCAACATTCTCCCCCTTTTGATGATTACAAAATAACTTATGTAACTTTGAGCTATTTTCTTTAATTAACATGAGAAACTCTCCCCCTCACATTATGCTTCACACAAATAAACTTCCTATAAGCATATGTTTCAATAAACACAAGGGAATTGCAATTCAAGACAAGTAAAGTATCAATAGGCAAGGTCTATACAATATGACATTCAAGTTCCTCCCTCTTAACCTATGCATACCAAACTTTAAAGTTCAAAGTATATTTCTCCCCCTTTATTTTGTAAATGCATCCAAAAGGTGTTCAATATAAGCAATGCATAAACATTCATACATATATCAAGGACTCATTCTCATGCCTAGATTACCTCTTAAAAATTCAAATCTCTCTTGGTTTAGAGGTTTAGTTAGTATGTCCGCAAGTTGGTTCATTGTGTCCACATACTCTAATTTAATTGTCCCTTGAGTCACATGATCTCTAATAAAATGATGCCTAATTTCAATATGTTTAGCCTTAGAATGATGCACCGGATTTTTAGAAAGGTTAATGGCACTAGTATTATCACAATATATAGGAATATCTTTTAATTTAAGTCCAAAATCATTTAGTTGTTGTCTAATCCATAAGAGTTGAGCACAACAACTCCCTATAGCCATATATTCGGCTTCGGTGGTAGATAGGGCAACACAAGGTTGTTTCTTGGAGAACCAAGAGATAAGCATACTTCCTAGGAATTGACATGTACCCGAAGTACTCTTTCTATTTATCTTACACCCAGCAAAATCAGCATCACTATATGCATATAAATCAAACAAAGAATTTTTATCATACCATATGCCAAGAGTTGATGTATGCCTAAGGTACCTAAATATTCTCTTAACCGCTAGGAAATGAGAATGCATAGGTTGACTTTGAAATCTAGCACACATGCATACACTAAACATAATGTCGGGTCTACTAGATGTCAAATATAAAAGTGAACCTATCATGGACCTATACATTTTAGAATCATAAGGTTGTCCATCTTCATCCTTTTCAAGTTTAGTAGACACACTCATAGGAGTAGGAGAAGGGTTCAAGGAATCAAAACCAAACTTTCTAAGCATATCATGAATATATTTAGTTTGACTAATATGTATACCTCCCTTAGTTTGTTTAACTTGTAGTCCTAAAAAGAAGGTAAGTTCACCCATCATAGACATCTCAAATTCACTTTTCATGCACAACTCAAATTCTTTGCACATAGACTCATTAGTAGCACCAAATATAATGTCATCTACATATATTTGAACAATAAGCATGTCATGACCTTTTTCCTTTAAGAACAAAGTGCTATCAATTCTTCCTCTTTTAAAACCATTTTGAATTAAGAATGAGGAAAGTCTATCATACCATGCCCTAGGTGCTTGTTTCAAACCATACAAGGCTTTTGTCAATTTATAAACATGGTTTGGAAAGTTAGGATCTTCAAATCCAGGTGGTTGCTTTACATACACATTCTCATTGATAAAACCATTCAAAAATGCACTTTTGACATCCATTTGATAAAGTTTAAAACCTTTGAAACATGCAAATGCCATAAGCAACCTAATAGCTTCTAACCTAGCTACGGGGGCAAATGTTTCTTCATAGTCAATCCCTTCTTGTTGGTTGTACCCTTGTGCAACCAACCTAGCCTTGTTTCTAATAACTTCACCATCTTCATTCATTTTGTTCTTAAACACCCATTTAGTTCCAATTATGGTTTGGTCTTTAGGTCTTGGAACTAAATGCCAAACTTCATTCCTAGTGAATTGATTCAACTCATCTTGCATAGCAATAATCCATTTATCATCAAGCAAAGCATCATCAATGTTTCTAGGTTCTATTTGAGAAATTAAGGCATAAGAACCATGCACATCAACAATTAAGGCAGTATTCATTAAATTTGCAGTCACATTATCTACCACATTAGCATGCATATTATTATCATTTGGAGCTAAGTGAGATCTACGAGTCCTTACCCCTTGATGCAAATCGCCAATTATGAGTTGTTTGGGATGCTTGTGTTTGTCCTTCACTTGCAGCCATGATGTAGGAGCTGTAGTTTCACTATTGGAGGCCACGGGTGCAACCTCACTTTCTTCCAAGCCCACGGGTGCATCACTATTTTGTGTCTCCTCGTGCTCATTTCCTCCCTCTTTGCTTGGTCCATCATCTTTAGGTGTAGGAGAGTCATCTTTATCATCTTTTAAGCTCAACTTCTCCAAACCTAACTCAATGTCATCATTCTCAAGCAAAGGCTCAAATGCAAGAGTTTCAATAAATTTAACATGAATGGACTCTTCTATTCTCCTAGACTTTGGATTGTAAACTCTATAAGCTCTAGAAGTTAAAGCATAGCCAACAAATACACAAGGAGTAGATTTTGCATCAAATTTATCTAAGTCATCCTTAGTGTTTAGTACATAACATTTGCAACCAAAAACTCTAAAGTAGTCAACCTTAGGTTTTCTATCATTCCAAATCTCATAAGGTGTCTTATTTATCTTCTTTCTAATAGATAACCTATTTGTAACATAGCATGCACAATTAATGGCCTCGGCCCACAAGAACTTAGGCAAATCATGTTCACAAAGCATAGTCCTAGCAATTTCTTGTAAAGTTCTATTTTTCCTTTCTACCACCCCATTTTGTTGGGGTGTCCTAGGTGAAGAGAAATCATGTCTAATGCCATATTCATCACGTAGATCAATAAATGCATGATTATCAAATTCTCCTCCATGATCACTCCTAATCTTGCTAATGCTTATATTCTTTTCATTTTGAAGCCTCTTGATTAGTTTTGAAAACTCATGAATGGTCTCATGTTTATGTGCAAGGAAAATCACCCAAGTATATCTAGAATAATCATCAACAATTACAAAGGCATAGGATCTACCACCTACACTTTTAACTCTACTTGGACCAAACAAATCAAGATGCAAAAGTTCTAAAACCTTAGTAGTTGAAATCTGGTTTTTAGACTTGAAAGACTCCCTAGTGTGTTTTCCTCTAATGCATGGCTCACAAGCATCATAAATGTCAAAGTTCAAAGAAGGTATACCTCTAACAAGATTATTTCTAACCAATTTTTCAATTGTAGAAATTCCTATATGTCCTAATCTTTTATGCCATATATTCACATCACTAACATTGGAAATCAAGCATTTAAGTTTGCAATCATTCAAGTCTTTCAAATTAATAAAATACACATTACCATCTCTTTTTCCTACAAGCACACATTCATTCATGGCATTTAAAAACTCACACTTTGAATCATCAAAACATATGCGCAAGCCACCATCACACAATTGAGAAATACTAAGAAGGTTAAAAGATAATTCATCAACTAATTGCACATTAGAGATAGAGAAAGATGATACATCACCTATGGATCCTTGACCAAGGATCCTACCCTTCTTGTTGTCACCAAAAGTCACATGACCACCATTAGAGAACTTCTTGAGAGAAGAAAAAGAACTTGAGTTCCCGGTCATGTGTCTTGAGCAACCACTATCCAAGTACCATTTGGAAGCCTTAGAACTTTTGATTTTCAAGAACACCTACATTAGTTCAATTCGCTTTAGGTACCCAATTTCTTTTGGGTCCTAGGAGGTTAGCATCAAGAATCTTGGTTCCCTTTGGAACCCACATTTGCTTAACTTTCTTGCCAAACACATATTGAAACTTTGGAAAAACTTTGGCATTCAAGTTATGCATATATGCATTATTTGAGGAATGAAATGAAGTGCTAGCATACATAGAGCCTTGTGGAACTCTAGGAGCCCTAGAATACCTTATGGGTTGCCCTAATTTCTTAGGAAACCCTACGGGTCTCTTGGGGCCAGATTTGATATCCTTCTTCCAAGGCTGATTTGGCACACCCCTAATGGGAATAGGCCTATGTCCCATGGGTTGGACAAATGATACATGCTCAGGATGTGATTTTGAAGTACTAGCATGCATATCATTCAAAGCATTGTAGTTAGGAGGTGAAAAAATCATTTTCTTAGGAAAACAATCCTCCTTCATGTCATTCAAGGAATGCAAATAGCCACGTGATACAAAAGATGTAGAAATATCATGCATATCACATTTCTTCAATTTTACATCATCACCAACATAACCTAAACCCGATTTGTCCAAAGATTGTCTAAGGCATGATAATAGTGAATCAAGTCTAGAAGATCCCACACTAAACTTCGAGAAAGATTTCTCTAGATCCTCATATCTTAATTTCAAAGCATCTAATTCATTTTGAACAATAGAGTCATCATGTGACTCTTGGTTCTCATTAGGCACAATAGCAATCAATTTCAAATCATCATACTCTTCTTGCAAGGTACTAAGTTTAAATTGCAAATCTTCAATCAAGGGTTCATGATCACACTTAGACATGTTATTAGCACACATGGCAGCAAGCATATCGCACTTTTCATCACATTTAGCATTTAGATCATCAATGGTCTTTTCATGCTCTTCTACCTTAGCATTTAAACAATCAATCTCATTTTTCAATTGTTTCTTTTCCTTATGCATTTTCCTATTCTTAGCATTCATGTCATTAAGTAAGGAAAGCAAATCATCAATAGACACATCATCATCATCATGATCAAAAGAATTTACCTCCTCATCCGGATCGGATGAGTTTCCTTTGGCCATCAAGCAAAATCTAGCAAACTCATCCTCACTTGAAGAGCTTTCGGAGTCCGAATCACTCCAAGTAGCTTTGAAGGCTCTCTTGGATTGCTCCTTGCTCTTATCTTTCTTCTTTGGACACTCATACTTCATGTGCCCCTTCTTGCCACACTTAAAGCACCTCAAATCTTTGTCTTGCTCCTCATGGTTCCCTTTGGAGTCGCTTTGATCCCCACGGCCAGATTTGAAGTTGTCCCCCTTTGAGTGGCCAAAAGGTCTACCACCTTGCTTCTTCTTGTTTATCAAGTATCTCTTGAACCTCCTTGTCATTAAGGCTACTTCCTCATCACTCAAATCATCTCCACTATCAACCTTGGAGGCAAAGGCAATGCTCTTCTTTTTGGTGTCCTCTTTTTGAGCTTCTCTTGCCTTCAAGTTTGTCTCATATACTAGAAGTGATCCTACAAGCTCATCCAACTTCAAAATTTTGAGATCTTTAGCTTCTTGGATGGCAGTCACTTTGGCATCCCATGCTTCCGGAAGACTTCTCAAGTACTTTTGCACCTTTTCTTGATTGGAGAATGTCTTCCCTAAAGATTCAAGAGAATTCAGAATTTTGGTTAGTCTAATATCCATATCGGTAATAGACTCATGTGGAAACATAGTGAACAATTCATATGAATGCATGAGCATGTTAATCTTAGACTCCTTTACTTGATTAGTTCCCTCATGCTTCATCTCTAACCTAGTCCACATATCTTGAGCCGAAATGCATGTAGAAATATGTTTAGCTTCAATTGAATTCAATGCATTAAATAAAATAGACATAGCTTTAGCATTCAAAGAAATCTTTTTCTTATCATTATCATCCCATTTATCCCTAGGTTTTGAAATCTCTTTTTCGACATCACCGATCTTGGTGGTGATGGTAGGCTCATAAGGTCCATCCTCTATGACATACCACAAATCAATATCAAGAGACATAAAATAAAGTTTCATTCTCATCTTCCAATGGTCATAGTCTTCTCCATTAAAGAATGGAGGTCTACCACTAGATTGACCCTCTAACACATGATCATGTCTACCACTAGTAGATGCCATCATATAAATCACTAATAATGCACAAGAAAATTACTTCTATATGCAAGGGAACACAAGCTCCGATACCACTTGTTGGATCGGATGGCACTACAAGAGGGGGGGTGAATTGTGATCTTAATCAAATTTAGACTAAGTCACCTCTTTTTTGTTTCAATTGAGTTTCACCCTAAGCGGAAGCAATTTAAATAAGTTGAATATAAATGTATGCAAAGATAATCACATACATCAAACTTAACAACAAGAATCAAGTCAAATGATCAAAATGAATATCACACACAAAAACAAGTTGTAATGAAGCACAAATTCAGATTCAACAAATGTATGCACAAGCTTGATTCTATCACCCTAGATGTCCAATTTCAAGTATGCAATGCAAGTATGATATGCTAAAATGAAATTGCTGTAAAGTAAAAAGGGCAAAGAGATTTATAGTGGTTCGGCTTAACCCAAGCCTACTCCACTCCCCAAGTCCCACTTGGGAATTTCAAACACTCCACTATAGCTTGTTCAACCGAGTCAAGCGAAACTCATACAACCAGTGTTTTTGTAGCTCAAACACCAAACTCTACACACCGTGTGGTTTATAGCTCACCACACAAAACTCTACACACCGTGTGGTTTGTAGCTCACCACACTAACTTAATCAACAAAATACAAGCTCAAAAATGGCTCTAAGAATAGCCGGGTATGAGATAAGTTTAGGCTCAAAGGCTGGCTCTTTAGTAGCTGGATTTGTAAGTGTCTAAGGCTCAAATGAAGCTCTTGAAAAGCTGGAATGGGAATGGTAAGCACAAAACTCAGATTTGAGAGTTTTTTGGTTGCTAGGGTATGTGAAATTTTGAGTAGTGTATCAACCAACGAAAATCAGTTGTGATAAGGCTTGAATGGTGAAATGGAGATATAGAATGAAGCCTTATAGGTGCTGGAAATCAGATTGCTCAAGCAAGTAGAATGGCTCTTGAGGAAATGATAAGAATCTGGTAAGAAAGGCTCAAGAGTAACAATAAAGCTTTACTTGGCTAGTGTGTATGATGTCTCTTCAAAATCAAGTATGTAATCAAGGAATGAATGAGTGAAAGAATGAAAGCTTAGAAGATGAAGAACACTAGAGAGAGAGAGTGTAATTTTCGGCCAAGTATATGCACCATAGACAAAGAGTTAGTTTATATAGAAAATTGTGGAGTGTAAGCTCATGAAATGAGGGCCATTGGATTGATATGAAAGATATGGACCCTTGGATCATTATAGACGTTAGAAGGCTTAGAGAAGTGTGAAAATGATTACAACAAGTCTTTTTTGGTAGGAAGAAATAATGGCTTTTGGATGGATATAGACTTTGGAGGCCACCTTGAAAGATACAACAATTGACTTGAGAAAAGTTTGTCTTTTAGGTGGAGTAAATCATGGCTTTTGAATGGATATAGACTTTAGAGGCATCTTGAAAGATACAACAATTGACTTGAGAAAAGTTTGTCTCTTAGGCGGAATAAATGATGGCCTTTGGATCAAATGAAGATTCAATTTTGGCCATAGGATGTAAAGTAGGAGAGATAAGAATAAAGCTTGAATCTTTGGCCATTGGATTAAAATGTGATTTTGATGTAGAGAGAATATGATCCATTGGATGTGGAGTGTCTTGGTGTGAAAGAGAAATGGTTTTGAAATAAAGCTTCCCACACATGTGAAGAGAAAAACTTGTCATAAGACTTGTTGTACCTCTTGTCTCCTCCTTTCAAATTAACTTTTCCTTCTCTTCTCTTTTTGGCTCCAAGTCTTCTAGTTAAGATGTAACTATGGTTAACTTGTCTTCTTTGCCATGTCATCAATGCCATGTCATTAATGTCATGTCAACAATGCCATGTCAGCTGCCACGTCACGTCCGTCGATTCTGACTTTGACTAGAAAGTTAATTTTACTTCAATTGATCCCAATTAAGCTCCAAGACATCTTTGGCAAAACTTGACTTATGTTGACCACGAAATTGACTTTCTTAATCATGTTTGACACTGATTAAGCCTTCACTAATGTTGGTCAAGGATGACATTAGGACCAATTTACGTTTTGGTCACCCTACACACAAATCATACTCAAGACATGCTATGTAAACCCTTTTAGGGTTTCTTGCAATTAGTCCACGTTAGTTCAGTAATCAAATCATCAAATAAGCACAATTGAACTAGTTTAATATAAGTCTTGAATTCCTAAACTAATCAAGTAGGCATATGCACCTAGGTTTCTCAATACAGTCAATAGATTAAAGTTCAATCAAAACATGCCGTTGTAATCACTCAAACATATATTCAACACGTTGTACTCAATTGAGTGATCTTGAAAGTGTAACTTGCTAGTTGAGCCTTCGTGCCACGTTTCGTAGGGTAAAGACGCGAATAGACCAAGTTATGTCTCAAATTGCACAAAAACGTGAAAAGCTCCTCTATGGAGAGAGTTCAGCAATTCCAAAGCATCAATGTGGACCGTTGTACTCTTTGGAGTGCTCTTAAAAGTCTAAGATGCTAGTTGAGCCTTCGTGCCACCTTTCGTAAGGTAAAGACGCGAATAGACCAAGTTATGTCTCAAATTTCACAAAAACGTGAAAAGCTCCTCTATGGAGAGAGTTGAGCAATTCCAAAGCATGAATGTGGACCGTTGTACTCTATTGAGTGCTCTTAAAAGTCTAAGTTGCTAGTTGAGCCTTCGTGGCACGTTTCGTAAGGTAAAGACGCGAATAGACCAAGTTATGTCTCAAATTTCACAAAAACGTGAAAAGCTCCTCTATGGAGAGAGTTGAGCAATTCCAAACCATCAATGTGGACCGTTGTACTCTATTGAGTCCTCTTAAAAGTCTAATTTGCTAGCTGAGCCTTCGTGCCACGTTTCGCAAGGTAAAGACGCGAATAGACCAAGTTATGTCTCAAATTGCACAAAAACGTGAAAAGCTCCTCTATGGAGAGAGTTGAGCAATTCCAAAGCATCAATGTGGACCGTTGTACTCTATTGAGTGCTCTTAAAAGTCTAAGTTGCTAGTTGAGCCTTCGTTCCACGTTTCGTAAGGTAAAGACGCGAATAGACCAAGTTATGTCTCAAATTTCACAAAAACGTGAAAAGCTCCTCTATGGAGAGAGTTGAGCAATTCCAAAGCATCAATGTGGACCGTTGTACTCTATTGAGTGCTCTCAAAGGTCTAACTTGCTAGTTGAGCCTTCGTGCCACGTTTTGTAAGGTAAAGACGCGAATAGACCAAGTTATGTCTTAAATTGCACAAAAACGTGAAAAGCTCCTCTATGGAGAGAGTTGAGCAATTCCAAAGCATCAATGTGGACGGTTGTACTCTATTGAGTGCTCTTGAAAGTCTAACTTGCTAGTTGAGCCTTCATGCCACGTTTCGTAAGGTAAAGACGCGAATAGACCAAGTTATGTCTCAAATTTCACAAAAACGTGAAAAGCTCCTCAATGGAGAGAGTTGAGCAATTCCAAAGCATCAATGTGGACCGTTGTACTCTATTGAGTGCTCTCAAAGGTCTAACTTGCTAGTTGAGCCTTCGTGCCACGTTTTGTAAGGTAAAGACGCGAATAGACCAAGTTATGTCTTAAATTGCACAAAAACGTGAAAAGCTCCTCTATGGAGAGAGTTGAGCAATTCCAAAGCATCAATGTGGACGGTTGTACTCTATTGAGTGCTCTTGAAAGTCTAACTTGCTAGTTGAGCCTTCGTGCCACGTTTCGGAAGGTAAAGACGCGAATAGACCAAGTTATGTCTCAAATTTCACAAAAACGTGAAAAGCTCTTCTATGGAGAGAGTTGAGCAATTCCAAAGCATCAATGTGGAGGGTTGTACTCTATTGAGTGCTCTTGAAAGTCTAACTTGCTAGTTGAGCCTTCGTGCCACGTTTCGTAAGGTAAAGACGTGAATAGACCAAGTTATGTCTCAAATTGCTCAAAAACGTGAAAAGCTCCTCTATGGAGTGAGTTGAGCAATTCCAAAGCATCAATGTGGACCGTTGTACTCTATTGAGTGCTCTCAAAGGTCTAACTTGCTAGTTGAGCCTTCGTGCCACGTTTCGTAAGGTAAAGACGCGAATAGACCAAGTTATGTCTCAAATTTCACAAAAACGTGAAAAGCTCCTCTATGGAGAGAGTTGAGCAATTCCAAAGCGTCAATGTGGACCGTTGTACTCTATTGAGTGCTCTTAAAAGTCTAACTTGCTAGCTGAGCCTTCGTGCCACGTTTCGTAAGGTAAAGACGTGAATAGACCAAGTTATGTCTCAAATTGCACAAAAACGTGAAAAGCTCCTCTATGGAGAGAGTTGAGCAATTCCAAAGCATCAACGTGGACCGTTGTACTCTATTGAGTGCTCTTAAAAGTCTAAGTTGCTAGCTGAGCCTTCGTCCCACGTTTCGCAAGGTAAAGACGTGAATAGTCCAAGTTATGTCCCAAATTGCACAAAAACGTGAAAAGCTCCTCTATGGAGAGAGTTGAGCAATTCCAAAGCATCAATGTGGACCGTTGTACTCTATTGCGTGCTCTTAAAAGTCTAAGTTGCTAGTTGAGCCTTCGTGCCACGTTTCGTAAGGTAAAGACGCGAATAGACCAAGTTATGTCTCAAATTGCACAAAAACGTGAAAAGCTCCTCTATGGAGAGAGTTGAGCAATTCCAAAGCATCAATGTGGACCGTTGTACTCAATTGAGTGATCTTGAAAGTGTAACTTGCTAGTTGAGCCTTCGTGCCACGTTTCGTAGGGTAAAGACGCGAATAGACCAAGTTATGTCTCAAATTGCACAAAAACGTGAAAAGCTCCTCTATGGAGAGAGTTCAGCAATTCCAAAGCATCAATGTGGACCGTTGTACTCTTTGGAGTGCTCTTAAAAGTCTAAGATGCTAGTTGAGCCTTCGTGCCACGTTTCGTAAGGTAAAGACGCGAATAGACCAAGTTATGTCTCAAATTTCACAAAAACGTGAAAAGCTCCTCTATGGAGAGAGTTGAGCAATTCCAAAGCATGAATGGGGACCGTTGTACTCTATTGAGTGCTCTTAAAAGTCTAAGTTGCTAGTTGAGCCTTCGTGGCACGTTTCGTAAGGTAAAGACGCGAATAGACCAAGTTATGTCTCAAATTTCACAAAAACGTGAAAAGCTCCTCTATGGAGAGAGTTGAGCAATTCCAAAGCATCAATGTGGACCGTTGTACTCTATTGAGTGCTCTCAAAGGTCTAACTTGCTAGTTGAGCCTTCGTGCCACGTTTTG
The DNA here is from genome assembly GCF_013401445.1 of Tripterygium wilfordii. Taxonomy (NCBI): domain Eukaryota; kingdom Viridiplantae; phylum Streptophyta; class Magnoliopsida; order Celastrales; family Celastraceae; genus Tripterygium; species Tripterygium wilfordii. The sequence goes on along the minus strand of NW_024056284.1, from coordinate 63,242 downwards.
TAAGGTAAAGACGCGAATAGACCAAGTTATGTCTTAAATTGCACAAAAACGTGAAAAGCTCCTCTATGGAGAGAGTTGAGCAATTCCAAAGCATCAATGTGGACGGTTGTACTCTATTGAGTGCTCTTGAAAGTCTAACTTGCTAGTTGAGCCTTCATGCCACGTTTCGTAAGGTAAAGACGCGAATAGACCAAGTTATGTCTCAAATTTCACAAAAACGTGAAAAGCTCCTCTATGGAGAGAGTTGAGCAATTCCAAAGCATCAATGTGGACCGTTGTACTCTATTGAGTGCTCTCAAAGGTCTAACTTGCTAGTTGAGCCTTCGTGCCACGTTTTGTAAGGTAAAGACGCGAATAGACCAAGTTATGTCTTAAATTGCACAAAAACGTGAAAAGCTCCTCTATGGAGAGAGTTGAGCAATTCCAAAGCATCAATGTGGACGGTTGTACTCTATTGAGTGCTCTTGAAAGTCTAACTTGCTAGTTGAGCCTTCGTGCCACGTTTCGGAAGGTAAAGACGCGAATAGACCAAGTTATGTCTCAAATTTCACAAAAACGTGAAAAGCTCTTCTATGGAGAGAGTTGAGCAATTCCAAAGCATCAATGTGGAGGGTTGTACTCTATTGAGTGCTCTTGAAAGTCTAACTTGCTAGTTGAGCCTTCGTGCCACGTTTCGTAAGGTAAAGACGTGAATAGACCAAGTTATGTCTCAAATTGCTCAAAAACGTGAAAAGCTCCTCTATGGAGTGAGTTGAGCAATTCCAAAGCATCAATGTGGACCGTTGTACTCTATTGAGTGCTCTCAAAGGTCTAACTTGCTAGTTGAGCCTTCGTGCCACGTTTCGTAAGGTAAAGACGCGAATAGACCAAGTTATGTCTCAAATTTCACAAAAACGTGAAAAGCTCCTCTATGGAGAGAGTTGAGCAATTCCAAAGCGTCAATGTGGACCGTTGTACTCTATTGAGTGCTCTTAAAAGTCTAACTTGCTAGCTGAGCCTTCGTGCCACGTTTCGTAAGGTAAAGACGTGAATAGACCAAGTTATGTCTCAAATTGCACAAAAACGTGAAAAGCTCCTCTATGGAGAGAGTTGAGCAATTCCAAAGCATCAACGTGGACCGTTGTACTCTATTGAGTGCTCTTAAAAGTCTAAGTTGCTAGCTGAGCCTTCGTCCCACGTTTCGCAAGGTAAAGACGCGAATAGACCAAGTTATGTCCCAAATTGCACAAAAACGTGAAAAGCTCCTCTATGGAGAGAGTTGAGCAATTCCAAAGCATCAATGTGGACCGTTGTACTCTATTGCGTGCTCTTAAAAGTCTAAGTTGCTAGTTGAGCCTTCGTGCCACGTTTCGTAAGGTAAAGACGCGAATAGACCAAGTTATGTCTCAAATTGCACAAAAACGTGAAAAGCTCCTCTATGGAGAGAGTTGAGCAATTCCAAAGCATCAATGTGGACCGTTGTACTCAATTGAGTGATCTTGAAAGTGTAACTTGCTAGTTGAGCCTTCGTGCCACGTTTCGTAGGGTAAAGACGCGAATAGACCAAGTTATGTCTCAAATTGCACAAAAACGTGAAAAGCTCCTCTATGGAGAGAGTTCAGCAATTCCAAAGCATCAATGTGGACCGTTGTACTCTTTGGAGTGCTCTTAAAAGTCTAAGATGCTAGTTGAGCCTTCGTGCCACGTTTCGTAAGGTAAAGACGCGAATAGACCAAGTTATGTCTCAAATTTCACAAAAACGTGAAAAGCTCCTCTATGGAGAGAGTTGAGCAATTCCAAAGCATGAATGTGGACCGTTGTACTCTATTGAGTGCTCTTAAAAGTCTAAGTTGCTAGTTGAGCCTTCGTGCCACGTTTCGTAAGGTAAAGACGCGAATAGACCAAGTTATGTCTCAAATTTCACAAAAACGTGAAAAGCTCCTCTATGGAGAGAGTTGAGCAATTCCAAACCATCAATGTGGACCGTTGTACTCTATTGAGTCCTCTTAAAAGTCTAATTTGCTAGCTGAGCCTTCGTGCCACGTTTCGCAAGGTAAAGACGCGAATAGACCAAGTTATGTCTCAAATTGCACAAAAACGTGAAAAGCTCCTCTATGGAGAGAGTTGAGCAATTCCAAAGCATCAATGTGGACCGTTGTACTCTATTGAGTGCTCTTAAAAGTCTAAGTTGCTAGTTGAGCCTTCGTTCCACGTTTCGTAAGGTAAAGACGCGAATAGACCAAGTTATGTCTCAAATTGCACAAAAACGTGAAAAGCTCCTCTATGGAGAGAGTTGAGCAATTCGAAAGCATCAATGTGGACCGTTGTACTCTATTGAGTGATCTTGAAAGTGTAACTTGCTAGTTGAGCCTTCGTGCCACGTTTCGTAGGGTAAAGACGCGAATAGACCAAGTTATGTCTCAAATTGCACAAAAACGTGAAAAGCTCCTCTATGGAGAGAGTTCAGCAATTCCAAAGCATCAATGTGGACCGTTGTACTCTTTGGTGTGCTCTTAAATGTCTAAGATGCTAGTTGAGCCTTCGTGCCACGTTTCGTAAGGTAAAGACGCGAATAGACCAAGTTATGTCTCAAATTGCTCAAAAACGTGAAAAGCTCCTCTATGGAAAGAGTTGAGCAATTCCAAAGCATCAATGTGGACCGTTGTACTCTATTGAGTGCTCTTAAAAGTCTAACTTGCTAACTGAGCCTTCGTGCCACGTTTCGCAAGGTAAAGACGCGAATAGACCAAGTTATGTCTCAAATTGCACAAAAACGTGAAAAGCTCCTCTATGGAGAGAGTTGAGCAATTCCAAAGCATCAATGTGGACCGTTGTACTCTATTGATTGCTCTTAAAAGTCTAACTTGCTAGCTGAGCCTTCGTGCCACGTTTCGAAAGGTAAAGACGCGAATAGACCAAGTTATGTCTCAAATTGCACAAAAACGTGAAAAGCTCCTCTATGGAGAGAGTTGAGCAATTCCAAAGCATCAATGTGGACCGTTGTACTCTATTGAGTGATCTTGAAAGTGTAACTTGCTAGTTGAGCCTTCGTGCCACGTTTCGTAGGGTAAAGACGCGAATTGACCAAGTTATGTCTCAAATTGCACAAAAACGTGAAAAGCTCCTCTATGGAGAGAGTTGAGCAATTCCAAAGCATCAATGTGGACCGTTGTACACTATTGAGTGCTCTTCAAAGTGTAACTCGCTAGTTGAGCCTTCGTGCCACGTTTCGTAGGGTAAAGACGCGAATAGACCAAGTTATGTCTCAAATTGCACAAAAACGTTAAAATCTCCTCTATGGAGAGAGTTGAGCAATTCCAAAGCATCAATGTGGAGGGTTGTACTCTATTGAGTGCTCTTGAAAGTCTAACTTGCTAGTTGAGCCTTCGTGCCACGTTTCGGAAGGTAAAGACGCGAATAGACCAAGTTATGTCTCAAATTTCACAAAAACGTGAAAAGCTCCTCTATGGAGAGAGTTGAGCAATTCCAAAGCCTCAATGTGGACCGTTGTACTCTATTGAGTGCTCTTAAGAGTCTAAGTTGCTAGTTGAGCCTTCGTGCCACGTTTCGTAAGGTAAAGACGCGAATAGACCAAGTTATGTCTCAAATTGCTCAAAAACGTGAAAAGCTCCTCTATGGAGAGAGTTGAGCAATTCCAAAGCATCAATGTGGACCGTTGTACTCTATCGAGTGCTCTTAAACATCTAACTTGCTAGCTGAGCCTTCGTGCCACGTTTCGTAAGGTAAAGACGCGAATAGACCAAGTTATGTCTCAAATTGCACAAAAACGTGAAAAGCTCCTCTATGGAGAGAGTTGAGCAATTCCAAAGCATCAATGTGGACCGTTGTACTCTATTGAGTGCTCTTAAAATTCTAACTTGCTAGCAGAGCCTTCGTGTCACGTTTCGCAAGGTAAAGACGCGAATATACCAAGTTATGTCTCAAATTGCACAAAAACGTGAAAAGCTCCTCTATGGAGAGAGTTGAGCAATTCTATAGCATCAATGTGGACCGTTGTACTCTATTGAGTGCTCTTAAAAGTCTAAGTTGCTTGTTGAGCCTTCGTGCCACGTTTCGTAAGGTAAAGACTCGAATAGACCAAGTTATGTCTCAAATTGCACAAAAACGTGAAAAGCTCCTCTATGGAGAGAGTTGAGCAATTCCAAAGCATCAATGTGGACCGTTGTACTCTATTGAGTGCTCTTAAAAGTCTAAGATGTAGTTGAGCCTTCGTGCCACGTTTCGTAAGGTAAAGACGCGAATAGACCAAGTTATGTCTCAACTTTCACAAAAACGTGAAAAGCTCCTCTATGGAGAGAGTTGAGCAATTCCAAAGCATCAATGTGGAGGGTTGTACTCTATTGAGTGCTCTTGAAAGTCTAACTTGCTAGTTGAGCCTTCGTGCCACGTTTCGGAAGGTAAAGACGCGAATAGACCAAGTTATGTCTCAAATTTCACAAAAACGTGAAAAGCTCCTCTATGGAGAGAGTTGAGCAATTCCAAAGCATCAATGTGGACCGTTGTACTCTATTGAGTGCTCTTAAAAGTCTAAGTTGCTAGTTGAGCCTTCGTGCCACGTTTCGTAAGGTAAAGACGCGAATAGACCAAGTTATGTCTCAAATTGCACAAAAACGTGAAAAGCTCCTCTATGGAGAGAGTTGAGCAATTCCAAAGCATCAATGTGGACCGTTGTACTCTATTGAGTGATCTTGAAAGTGTAACTTGCTAGTTGAGCCTTCGTGCCACGTTTCGTAGGGTAAAGACGCGAATGGACCAAGTTATGTCTCAAATTGCACAAAAACGTGAAAAGCTCCTCTATGGAGAGAGTTGAGCAATTCCAAAGCATCAATGTGGACCGTTGTACTCTATTGAGTGATCTTGAAAGTGTAACTTGCTAGTTGAGCTTTCGTGCCACGTTTCGTAGGGTAAAGACGCGAATAGACCAAGTTATGTCTCAAATTGCACAAAAACGTTAAAATCTCCTCTATGGAGAGAGTTGAGCAATTCCAAAGCATCAATGTGGAGGGTTGTACTCTATTGAGTGCTCTTGAAAGTCTAACTTGCTAGTTGAGCCTTCGTGCCACGTTTCGGAAGGTAAAGACGCGAATAGACCAAGTTATGTCTCAAATTTCACAAAAACGTGAAACGCTCCTCTATGGAGAGAGTTGAGCAATTCCAAAGCATCAATGTGGACCGTTGTACTCTATTGAGTGCTCTTAAGAGTCTAAGTTGCTAGTTGAGCCTTCGTGCCACGTTTCGTAAGGTAAAGACGCGAATAGACCAAGTTATGTCTCAAATTGCTCAAAAACGTGAAAAGCTCCTCTATGGAGAGAGTTGAGCAATTCCAAAGCATCAATGTGGACCGTTGTACTCTATTGAGTGCTCTTAAACGTCTAACTTGCTAGCTGAGCCTTCGTGCCACGTTTCGTAAGGTAAAGACGCGAATAGACCAAGTTATGTCTCAAATTGCACAAAAACGTGAAAAGCTCCTCTATGGAGAGAGTTGAGCAATTCCAAAGCATCAATGTGGACCGTTGTACTCTATTGAGTGCTCTTAAAATTCTAACTTGCTAGCAGAGCCTTCGTGCCACGTTTCGCAAGGTAAAGACGCGAATATACCGAGTTATGTCTCAAATTGCACAAAAACGTGAAAAGCTCCTCTATGGAGAGAGTTGAGCAATTCTAAAGCATCAATGTGGACCGTTGTACTCTATTGAGTGCTCTTAAAAGTCTAAGTTGCTTGTTGAGCCTTCGTGCCATGTTTCGTAAGGTAAAGACTCGAATAGACCAAGTTATGTCTCAAATTGCACAAAAACGTGAAAAGCTCCTCTATGGAGAGAGTTGAGCAATTCCAAAGCATCAATGTGGACCGTTGTACTCTATTGAGTGCTCTTAAAAGTCTAAGTTGCTAGTTGAGCCTTCGTGCCACGTTTCGTAAGGTAAAGACGCGAATAGACCAAGTTATGTCTCAAATTGCACAAACACGGGAAAAGCTCCTCTATGGAGAGAGTTGGGCAATTCCAAAGCATCAATGTGGACCGTTGTACTCTATTGAGTGATCTTGAAAGTGTAACTTGCTAGTTGAGCCTTCGTGCCACGTTTCGTAGGGTAAAGACGCGAATAGACCAAGTTATGTCTCAAATTGCACAAAAACGTGAAAAGCTCCTCTATGGAGAGAGTTCAGCAATTCCAAAGCATCAATGTGGACCGTTGTACTCTTTGGTGTGCTCTTAAAAGTCTAAGATGCTAGTTGAGCCTTCGTGCCACGTTTCGTAAGGTAAAGACGCGAATAGACCAAGTTATGTCTCAAATTGCTCAAAAACGTGAAAAGCTCCTCTATGGAGAGAGTTGAGCAATTCCAAAGCATCAATGTGGACCGTTGAACTCTATTGAGTGCTCCTAAAAGTCTAACTTGCTAGCTGAGCCTTCGTGCCACGTTTCGCAAGGTAAAGACGCGAATAGACCAAGTTATGTCTCAAATTGCACAAAAACGTGAAAAGCTCCTCTATGGAGAGAGTTGAGCAATTCCAAAGCATCAATGTGGACCGTTGTACTCTATTGAGTGATCTTGAAAGTGTAACTTGCTAGTTGAGCCTTCGTGCCACGTTTCGTAGGGTAAAGACGCGAATTGACCAAGTTATGTCTCAAATTGCACAAAAACGTGAAAAGCTCCTCTATGGAGAGAGTTGAGCAATTCCAAAGCATCAATGTGGACCATTGTACACTATTGAGTGCTCTTCAAAGTGTAACTCGCTAGTTGAGCCTTCGTGCCACGTTTCGTAGGGTAAAGACGCGAATAGACCAAGTTATGTCTCAAATTGCACAAAAACGTTAAAATCTCCTCTATGGAGAGAGTTGAGCAATTCCAAAGCATCAATGTGGAGGGTTGTACTCTATTGAGTGCTCTTGAAAGTCTAACTTGCTAGTTGAGCCTTCGTGCCACGTTTCGGAAGGTAAAGACGCGAATAGACCAAGTTATGTCTCAAATTTCACAAAAACGTGAAACTCTCCTCTATGGAGAGAGTTGAGCAATTCCAAAGCATCAATGTGGACCGTTGTACTCTATTGAGTGCTCTTAAGAGTCTAAGTTGCTAGTTAAGCCTTCGTGCCACGTTTCGTAAGGTAAAGACGCGAATAGACCAAGTTATGTCTCAAATTGCTCAAAAACGTGAAAAGCTCCTCTATGGAGAGAGTTGAGCAATTCCAAAGCATCAATGTGGACCGTTGTACTCTATTGAGTGCTCTTAAACGTCTAACTTGCTAGCTGAGCCTTCGTGCCACGTTTCGTAAGGTAAAGACGCGAATAGACCAAGTTATGTCTCAAATTGCACAAAAACGTGAAAAGCTCTATGGAGAGAGTTGAGCAATTCCAAAGCATCAATGTGGACCGTTGTACTCTATTGAGTGCTCTTAAAATTCTAACTTGCTAGCAGAGCCTTCGTGCCACGTTTCGCAAGGTAAAGACGCGAATATACCAAGTTATGTCTCAAATTGCACAAAAACGTGAAAAGCTCCTCTATGGAGAGAGTTCAGCAATTCCAAAGCATCAATGTGGACCGTTGTACTCTTTGGTGTGCTCTTAAAAGTCTAAGATGCTAGTTGAGCCTTCGTGCCACGTTTCGTAAGGTAAAGACGCGAATAGACCAAGTTATGTCTCAAATTGCTCAAAAACGTGAAAAGCTCCTCTATGGAGAGAGTTGAGCAATTCCAAAGCATCAATGTGGACCGTTGAACTCTATTGAGTGCTCCTAAAAGTCTAACTTGCTAGCTGAGCCTTCGTGCCACGTTTCGCAAGGTAAAGACGCGAATAGACCAAGTTATGTCTCAAATTGCACAAAAACGTGAAAAGCTTCTCTATGGAGAGAGTTGAGCAATTCCAAAGCATCAATGTGGACCGTTGTACTCTATTGATTGCTCTTAAAAGTCTAACTTGCTAGCTGAGCCTTCGTGCCACGTTTCGAAAGGTAAAGACGCGAATAGACCAAGTTATGTCTCAAATTGCACAAAAACGTGAAAAGCTCCTCTATGGAGAGAGTTGAGCAATTCCAAAGCATCAATGTGGACCGTTGTACTCTATTGAGTGATCTTGAAAGTGTAACTTGCTAGTTGAGCCTTCGTGCCACGTTTCGTAGGGTAAAGACGCGAATTGACCAAGTTATGTCTCAAATTGCACAAAAACGTGAAAAGCTCCTCTATGGAGAGAGTTGAGCAATTCCATAGCATCAATGTGGACCATTGTACACTATTGAGTGCTCTTCAAAGTGTAACTCGCTAGTTGAGCCTTCGTGCCACGTTTCGTAGGATAAAGACGCGAATAGACCAAGTTATGTCTCAAATTGCACAAAAACGTTAAAATCTCCTCTATGGAGAGAGTTGAGCAATTCCAAAGCATCAATGTGGAGGGTTGTACTCTATTGAGTGCTCTTGAAAGTCTAACTTGCTAGTTGAGCCTTCGTACCACGTTTCGGAAGGTAAAGACGCGAATAGACCAAGTTATGTCTCAAATTTCACAAAAACGTGAAACTCTCCTCTATGGAGAGAGTTGAGCAATTCCAAAGCATCAATGTGGACCGTTGTACTCTATTGAGTGCTCTTAAGAGTCTAAGTTGCTAGTTGAGCCTTCGTGCCACGTTTCCTAAGGTAAAGATGCGAATAGACCAAGTTATGTCTCAAATTGCTCAAAAACGTGAAAAGTGTTGGATCGGATGGCACCACAAGAGGGGGGGTGAATTGTGATCTTAATCAAATTTAGACTAAGTCACCTCTTTTTTTGTTTCAATTGAGTTTCACCCTAAGCGGAAGCAATTTAAATAAGTTGAATATAAATGTATGCAAAGATAATCACATAAACCAAAACAAGTTGTAATGAAGCACAAAATCAGATTCAACAAATGTATGCACAAGCTTGATTCTATCACCCTAGATGTCCAATTTCAAGTATGCAATGTAAATATGATATGCTAAAATGAAATTGCCGTAAAGTAAAAAGGGCAAAGAGATTTATAGTGGTTCGGCTTAACCCAAGCCTACTCCACTCCCCAAGTCCCACTTGGGAATTTCAAACACTCCACTATAGCTTGTTCAACCGAGTCAAGCGGAACTCATACAACCAGTGTTTTTGTAGCTCAAACACCAAACTTTACACACCGTGTGGTTTATAGCTCACCACACCAAACTCTACACACCGTGTGGTTTGTAGCTCACCACACTAACTTAATCAACAAAATACAATCTCAAAAATGGCTCTAAGAATAGCCGGGTATGAGATAAGTTTAGGCTCAAAGGCTGGCTCTTTAGTAGCTGGATTTGTAAGTGTCTAAGGCTCAAATGAAGCTCTTGAAAAGCTGGAATTCAGATTGCTCAAGCAAGTAGAATGGCTCTTGAGGAAATGATAAGAATCTGGTAAGAAAGGCTCAAGAGTAACAATAAAGCTTTACTTGGCTAGTATGTATGATCTCTCTTCAAAATCAAGTATGTAATCAAGGAATGAATGAGTGAAAGAATGAAAGCTTAGAAGATGAAGAACACTAGAGAGAGAGAGTGTAATTTTCGGCCAAGTATATGCACCATAGACAAAGAGTTAGTTTATATAGAAAATTGTGGAGTGTAAGCTCATGAAATGAGGGCCATTGGATTGATATGAAAGATATGGACCCTTGGATCATTATAGACGTTAGAAGGCTTAGAGAAGTGTGAAAATGATTACAACAAGTCTTTTTTGGTAGGAAGAAATAATGGCTTTTGGATGGATATAGACTTTGGAGGCCACCTTGAAAGATACAACAATTGACTTGAGAAAAGTTTGTCTTTTAGATGGAGTAAATCATGGCTTTTGAATGGATATAGACTTTAGAGGCATCTTGAAAGATACAACCATTGACTTGAGAAAAGTTTGTCTCTTAGGTGGAGTAAATCATGGCCTTTGGATCAAGTGAAGATTCAATTTTGGCCATAGGATGTAAAGTAGGAGAGATAAGAATAAAGCTTGAATCTTTGGCCATTAGATTAAAATGTGATTTTGATGTAGAGAGAATATGATCCATTGGATGTGGAGTGTCTTGGTGGGAAAGAGAAATGGTTTTGAAATAAAGCTTCCCACACATGTGAAGAGAAAAACTTGTCATAAGACTTGTTGTACCTCTTGTCTCCTCCTTTCAAATTAACTTTTCCTTCTCTTCTCTTTTTGGCTCCAAGTCTTCTAGTTAAGATGTAACTATGGTTAACTTGTCTTCTTTGCCATGTCAACAATGCCATGTCAACAATGCCATGTCAACAATGCCATGTCAGCTGCCACGTCACGTCCGTCGATTCTGACTTTGTCTAGAAAGTTAATTTTACTTCAATTGATCCCAATTAAGCTCCAAGACATCTTTGGCAAAACTTGACTTATGTTGACCACGAAATTGACTTTCTTAATCATGTTTGACACTGATTAAGCCTTCACTAATGTTGGTCAAGGATGACATTAGGACCAATTTACGTTTTGGTCACCCTACACACAAATCATACTCAAGACATGCTACGTAAATCCTTTTAGGATTTCTTGCAATTAGTCCACGTTAGTTCAATAATCAAATCATCAAATAAGCACAATTGAGTTTAATATAAGTCTTGAATTCCTAAACTAATCAAGTAGGCATATGCAGCTAGGTTTCTCAATACAATCAATAGATCAAAGTTCAATCAAAGCATGCCGTTGTAATCACTCAAACATATATTCAACAAAAAGCTCCTCTATGGAGAGAGTTGAGCAATTCCAAAGCATCAATGTGGACCGTTGTACTCTATTGAGTGCTCTTAAACGTCTAACTTGCTAGCTGAGCCTTCGTGCCACGTTTCGTAAGGTAAAGACGCGAATAGACCAAGTTATGTCTCAAATTGCACAAAAACGTGAAAAGCTCCTCTATGGACAGAGTTGAGCAATTCCAAAGCATCAATGTGGACCGTTGTACTCTATTGAGTGCTCTTAAAATTCTAAATTGCTAGCAGAGCCTTCGTGCCACGTTTCGCAAGGTAAAGACGCGAATATACCAAGTTATGTCTCAAATTGCACAAAAACGTGAAAAGCTCCTCTATGGAAAGAGTTGAGCAATTCTAAAGCATCAATGTGGACCGTTGTACTCTATTGAGTGATCTTGAAAGTGTAACTTGCTAGTTGAGCCTTCGTGCCACGTTTCGTAGGGTAAAGACGCGAATTGACCAAGTTATGTCTCAAATTGCACAAAAACGTGAAAAGCTCCTCTATGGAGAGAGTTGAGCAATTCCAAAGCATCAATGTGGACCATTGTACACTATTGAGTGCTCTTCAAAGTGTAACTCGCTAGTTGAGCCTTCGTGCCACGTTTCGTAGGGTAAAGACGCGAATAGACCAAGTTATGTCTCAAATTGCACAAAAACGTTAAAATCTCCTCTATGGAGAGAGTTGAGCAATTCCAAAGCATCAATGTGGAGGGTTGTACTCTATTGAGTGCTCTTGAAAGTCTAACTTGCTAGTTGAGCCTTCGTGCCACGTTTCGGAAGGTAAAGACGCGAATAGACCAAGTTATGTCTCAAATTTCACAAAAACGTGAAACTCTCCTCTATGGAGAGAGTTGAGCAATTCCAAAGCATCAATGTGGACCGTTGTACTCTATTGAGTGCTCTTAAGAGTCTAAGTTGCTTGTTGAGCCTTCGTGCCATGTTTCGTAAGGTAAAGACGCGAATAGACCAAGTTATGTTTCAAATTGCTCAAAAACGTGAAAAGCTCCTCTATGGAGAGAGTTGAGCAATTCGAAAGCATCAATGTGGACCGTTCTACTCTATTAAGTGCTCTTAAACGTCTAACTTGCTAGCTGAGCCTTCGTGCCACGTTTCGTAAGGTAAAGACGCGAATAGACCAAGTTATGTCTCAAATTGCACAAAAACGTGAAAAGCTCCTCTATGGAGAGAGTTGAGCAATTCCAAAGCATCAATGTGGACCGTTGTACTCTATTGAGTGCTCTTAAAATTCTAACTTGCTAGCAGAGCCTTCGTGCCACGTTTCGCAAGGTAAAGACGCGAATATACCGAGTTATGTCTCAAATTGCACAAAAACGTGAAAAGCTCCTCTATGGAGAGAGTTGAGCAATTCTAAAGCATCAATGTGGACCGTTGTACTCTATTGAGTGCTCTTAAAAGTCTAAGTTGCTTGTTGAGCCTTCGTGCCACGTTTCGTAAGGTAAAGACTCGAATAGACCAAGTTATGTCTCAAATTGCACAAAAACGTGAAAAGCTCCTCTATGGAGAGAGTTGAGCAATTCCAAAGCATCAATGTGGACCGTTGTACTCTATTGAGTGCCCTTAAAAGTCTAAGTTGCTAGTTGAGCCTTCGTGCCACGTTTCGTAAGGTAAAGACGCGAATAGACCAAGTTATGTCTCAAATTGCACAAAAACGGGAAAAGCTCCTCTATGGAGAGAGTTGAGCAATTCCAAAGCATCAATGTGGACCGTTGTACTCTATTGAGTGATCTTGAAAGTGTAACTTGCTAGTTGAGCCTTCGTGCCACGTTTCGTAGGGTAAAGACGCGAATAGACCAAGTTATGTCTCAAATTGCACAAAAACGTGAAAAGCTCCTCTATGGAGAGAGTTCAGCAATTCCAAAGCATCAATGTGGACCGTTGTACTCTTTGGTGTGCTCTTAAAAGTCTAAGATGCTAGTTGAGCCTTCGTGCCACGTTTCGTAAGGTAAAGACGCGAATAGACCAAGTTATGTCTCAAATTGCTCAAAAACGTGAAAAGCTCCTCTATGGAGAGAGTTGAGCAATTCCAAAGCATCAATGTGGACCGTTGTACTCTATTGTGTGCTCTTGAAAGTGTAACTTGCTAGTTGAGCCTTCGTGCCACGTTTTGTAGGGTAATGACGCGAATAGACCAAGTTATGTCTCAAATTTCACAAAAACGTGAAAAGCTCCTCTATGGAGAGAGTTGAGCAACTCCAAAGCATCAATGTGGAGGGTTGTACTCTATTGAGTGCTCTTGAAAGTCTAACTTGCTAGTTGAGCCTTCGTGCCACGTTTCGTAAGGTAAAGACGCGAATAGACCAAGTTATGTCTCAAATTGCTCAAAAACGTGAAAAGCTCCTCTATGGAGAGAGTTGAGCAATTCCAAAGCATCAATGTGGACCGTTGTACTCTATTGAGTGCTCTTAAAAGTCTAACTTGCTAGCTGAGCCTTCGTGCCACGTTTCGCAAGGTAAAGACGCGAATAGACCAAGTTATGTCTCAAATTGCACAAAAACGTGAAAAGCTCCTCTATGGAGAGAGTTGAGCAATTCCAAAGCATCAATGTGGACCGTTGTACTCTATTGAGTGCTCTTAAAAGTCTAAGTTGCTAGTTGAGCCTTCGTGCCACGTTTCGTAAGGTAAAGACGCGAATAGACCAAGTTATGTCTCAAATTGCACAAAAACGTGAAAAGCTCCTCTATGGAGAGAGTTGAGCAATTCCAAAGCATCAATGTGGACCGTTGTACTCTATTGTGTGCTCTTGAAAGTGTAACTTGGTAGTTGAGCATTCGTGCCACGTTTTGTAGGGTACAGACGCGAATAGACCAAGTTATGTCTCAAATTGCACAAAAACGTGAAAAGCTCCTCTATGGAGAGAGTTGAGCAATTCCAAAGCATAAATGTGGACCGTTGTACTCTATTGAGAGCTCTCAAAGGTCTAACTTGCTAGTTGAGCCTTCATGCCATGTTTCGTAAGGTAAAGACGCGAATAGACCAAGTTATGTCTCAAATTGCACAAAAACGTGAAAAGCTCCTCTATGGAGAGAGTTGAGCAATTCCAAAGCATCAATGTGGACCGTTGTACTCTATTGAGTGCTCTCAAAGGTCTAACTTGCTAGTTGAGCCTTCGTGCCACGTTTCGTAAGGTAAAGACGCGAATAGACCAAGTTATGTCTCAAATTGCACAAAAACGTGAAAAGCTCCTCTATGGAGAGAGTTGAGCAATTCCAAAGCATCAATGTGGAGGGTTGTACTCTATTGAGTGCTCTTGAAAGTCTAACTTGCTAGTTGAGCCTTCGTGCCACGTTTCGGAAGGTAAAGACGCGAATAGACCAAGTTATGTCTCAAATTTCACAAAAACGTGAAAAGCTCCTCTATGGAGAGAGTTGAGCAATTCCAAAGCATCAATGTGGACTGTTGTACTCTATTGAGTGCTCTTAAAAGTCTAACTTGCTAGCTGAGCCTTCGTGCCACGTTTCGTAAGGTAAAGACGCGAATAGACCAAGTTATGTCTCAAATTGCACAAAAACGTGAAAAGCTCCTCTATGGAGAGAGTTGAGCAATTCCATAGCATCAATGTGGACCGTTGTACTCTATTGTGTGCTCTTGAAAGTGTAACTTGCTAGTTGAGCCTTCGTGCCACGTTTTGTAGGGTAATGACGCGAATAGACCAAGTTATGTCTCAAATTTCACAAAAACGTGAAAAGCTCCTCTATGGAGAGAGTTGAGCAACTCCAAAGCATCAATGTGGAGGGTTGTACTCTATTGAGTGCTCTTGAAAGTCTAACTTGCTAGTTGAGCCTTCGTGCCACGTTTCGTAAGGTAAAGACGCGAATAGACCAAGTTATGTCTCAAATTGCTCAAAAACGTGAAAAGCTCCTCTATGGAGAGAGTTGAGCAATTCCAAAGCATCAATGTGGACCGTTGTACTCTATTGAGTGCTCTTAAAAGTCTAACTTGCTAGCTGAGCCTTCGTGCCACGTTTCGCAAGGTAAAGACGCGAATAGACCAAGTTATGTCTCAAATTGCACAAAAACGTGAAAAGCTCCTCTATGGAGAGAGTTGAGCAATTCCAAAGCATCAATGTGGACCGTTGTACTCTATTGAGTGCTCTTAAAAGTCTAAGTTGCTAGTTGAGCCTTCGTGCCACGTTTCGTAAGGTAAAGACGCGAATAGACCAAGTTATGTCTCAAATTGCACAAAAACGTGAAAAGCTCCTCTATGGAGAGAGTTGAGCAATTCCAAAGCATCAATGTGGACCGTTGTACTCTATTGTGTGCTCTTGAAAGTGTAACTTGGTAGTTGAGCATTCGTGCCACGTTTTGTAGGGTACAGACGCGAATAGACCAAGTTATGTCTCAAATTGCACAAAAACGTGAAAAGCTCCTCTATGGAGAGAGTTGAGCAATTCCAAAGCATAAATGTGGACCGTTGTACTCTATTGAGAGCTCTCAAAGGTCTAACTTGCTAGTTGAGCCTTCATGCCATGTTTCGTAAGGTAAAGACGCGAATAGACCAAGTTATGTCTCAAATTGCACAAAAACGTGAAAAGCTCCTCTATGGAGAGAGTTGAGCAATTCCAAAGCATCAATGTGGACCGTTGTACTCTATTGAGTGCTCTCAAAGGTCTAACTTGCTAGTTGAGCCTTCGTGCCACGTTTCGTAAGGTAAAGACGCGAATAGACCAAGTTATGTCTCAAATTGCACAAAAACGTGAAAAGCTCCTCTATGGAGAGAGTTGAGCAATTCCAAAGCATCAATGTGGAGGGTTGTACTCTATTGAGTGCTCTTGAAAGTCTAACTTGCTAGTTGAGCCTTCGTGCCACGTTTCGGAAGGTAAAGACGCGAATAGACCAAGTTATGTCTCAAATTGCACAAAAACGTGAAAAGCTCCTCTATGGAGAGAGTTGAGCAATTCCAAAGCATCAATGTGGAGGGTTGTACTCTATTGAGTGCTCTTGAAAGTCTAACTTGCTAGTTGAGCCTTCGTGCCACGTTTCGGAAGGTAAAGACGCGAATAGACCAAGTTATGTCTCAAATTGCACAAAAACGTGAAAAGCTCCTCTATGGAGAGAGTTGAGCAATTCCAAAGCATCAATGTGGACCGTTGTACTCTATTGATTGCTCTTAAAAGTCTAAGTTGCTAGTTGAGCCTTTGTGCCACGTTTCGTAAGGTAAAGACGCGAATAGACCAAGTTATGTCTCAAATTGCACAAAAACGTGAAAAGCTCCTCTATGGAGAGAGTTGAGCAATTCCAAAGCATCAATGTGGACCGTTGTACTCTATTGTGTGCTCTTGAATGTGTAACTTGGTAGTTGAGCATTCGTGCCACGTTTTGTAGGGTAAAGACGCGAATAGACCAAGTTATGTCTCAAATTGCACAAAAACGTGAAAAGCTCCTCTATGGAGAGAGTTGAGCAATTCCAAAGCATAAATGTGGACCGTTGTACTCTATTGAATGCTCTTAAATGTCTAAGTTGCTAGTTGAGCCTTCGTGCCACGTTTCGTAGGGTAAAGACGCGAATAGACCAAGTTCTGTCTCAAATTTCACAAAAACGTGAAAAGCTCCTCTATGGAGAGAGTTGAGCAATTCCATAGCATCAATGTGGACCGTTGTACTCTATTGTGTGCTCTTGAAAGTGTAACTTGCTAGTTGAGCCTTCGTGCCACGTTTTGTAGGGTAATGACGCGAATAGACCAAGTTATGTCTCAAATTTCACAAAAACGTGAAAAGCTCCTCTATGGAGAGAGTTGAGCAACTCCAAAGCATCAATGTGGAGGGTTGTACTCTATTGAGTGCTCTTGAAAGTCTAACTTGCTAGTTGAGCCTTCGTGCCACGTTTCGTAAGGTAAAGACGCGAATAGACCAAGTTATGTCTCAAATTGCTCAAAAACGTGAAAAGCTCCTCTATGGAGAGAGTTGAGCAATTCCAAAGCATCAATGTGGACCGTTGTACTCTATTGAGTGCTCTTAAAAGTCTAACTTGCTAGCTGAGCCTTCGTGCCACGTTTCGCAAGGTAAAGACGCGAATAGACCAAGTTATGTCTCAAATTGCACAAAAACGTGAAAAGCTCCTCTATGGAGAGAGTTGAGCAATTCCAAAGCATCAATGTGGACCGTTGTACTCTATTGAGTGCTCTTAAAAGTCTAAGTTGCTAGTTGAGCCTTCGTGCCACGTTTCGTAAGGTAAAGACGCGAATAGACCAAGTTATGTCTCAAATTGCACAAAAACGTGAAAAGCTCCTCTATGGAGAGAGTTGAGCAATTCCAAAGCATCAATGTGGACCGTTGTACTCTATTGTGTGCTCTTGAAAGTGTAACTTGGTAGTTGAGCATTCGTGCCACGTTTTGTAGGGTAAAGACGCGAATAGACCAAGTTATGTCTCAAATTTCACAAAAACGTGAAAAGCTCCTCTATGGAGAGAGTTGAGCAATTCCAAAGCATCAATGTGGACCGTTGTACTCTATTGGGTGCTCTTAAAAGTCTAACTTGCTAGCTGAGCCTTCGTGCCACGTTTCGTAAGGTAAAGACGCGAATAGACCAAGTTATGTCTCAAATTGCACAAAAACGTGAAAAGCTCCTCTATGGAGAGAGTTGAGCAATTCCAAAGCATCAATGTGGACCGTTGTACTCTATTGTGTGCTCTTGAAAGTGTAACTTGCTAGTTGAGCCTTCGTGCCACGTTTTGTAGGGTAAAGACGCGAATAGACCAAGTTATGTCTCAAATTTCACAAAAACGTGAAAAGCTCCTCTATGGAGAGAGTTGAGCAACTCCAAAGCATCAATGTGGAGGGTTGTACTCTATTGAGTGCTCTTGAAAATCTAACTTGCTAGTTGAGCCTTCGTGCCACGTTTCGGAAGGTAAAGACGCGAATAGACCAAGTTATGTCTCAAATTTCACAAAAACGTGAAAAGCTCCTCTATGGAGAGAGTTGAGCAATTCCAAAGCATCAATGTGGACCGGTGTACTCTATTGAGTGCTCTTCAAAGTCTAACTTGCTAGTTGAGCCTTCGTGCCACGTTTCGTAAGGTAAAGACGCGAATAGACCAAGTTATGTCTCAAATTGCTCAAAAACGTGAAAAGCTCCTCTATGGAGAGAGTTGAGCAATTCCAAAGCATCAATGTGGACCGTTGTACTCTATTGAGTGCTCTTAAAAGTCTAACTTGCTAGCTGAGCCTTCGTGCCACGTTTCGCAAGGTAAAGACGCGAATAGACCAAGTTATGTCTCAAATTGCACAAAAACGTGAAAAGCTCCTCTATGGAGAGAGTTGAGCAATTCCAAAGCATCAATGTGGACCGTTGTACTCTATTGATTGCTCTTAAAAGTCTAAGTTGCTAGTTGAGCCTTCGTGCCACGTTTCGTAAGGTAAAGACGCGAATAGACCAAGTTATGTCTCAAATTGCACAAAAACGTGAAAAGCTCCTCTATGGAGAGAGTTGAGCAATTCCAAAGCATCAATGTGGACCGTTGTACTCTATTGTGTGCTCTTGAAAGTGTAACTTGGTAGTTGAGCATTCGTGCCACGTTTTGTAGGGTACAGACGCGAATAGACCAAGTTATGTCTCAAATTGCACAAAAACGTGAAAAGCTCCTCTATGGAGAGAGTTGAGCAATTCCAAAGCATAAATGTGGACCGTTGTACTCTATTGAGAGCTCTCAAAGGTCTAACTTGCTAGTTGAGCCTTCATGCCATGTTTCGTAAGGTAAAGACGCGAATAGACCAAGTTATGTCTCAAATTGCACAAAAACGTGAAAAGCTCCTCTATGGAGAGAGTTGAGCAATTCCAAAGCATCAATGTGGACCGTTGTACTCTATTGAGTGCTCTCAAAGGTCTAACTTGCTAGTTGAGCCTTCGTGCCACGTTTCGTAAGGTAAAGACGCGAATAGACCAAGTTATGTCTCAAATTGCACAAAAACGTGAAAAGCTCCTCTATGGAGAGAGTTGAGCAATTCCAAAGCATCAATGTGGAGGGTTGTACTCTATTGAGTGCTCTTGAAAGTCTAACTTGCTAGTTGAGCCTTCGTGCCACGTTTCGGAAGGTAAAGACGCGAATAGACCAAGTTATGTCTCAAATTTCACAAAAACGTGAAAAGCTCCTCTATGGAGAGAGTTGAGCAATTCCAAAGCATCAATGTGGACTGTTGTACTCTATTGAGTGCTCTTAAAAGTCTAACTTGCTAGCTGAGCCTTCGTGCCACGTTTCGTAAGGTAAAGACGCGAATAGACCAAGTTATGTCTCA
Source organism: Tripterygium wilfordii (assembly GCF_013401445.1). Classification (NCBI taxonomy): domain Eukaryota; kingdom Viridiplantae; phylum Streptophyta; class Magnoliopsida; order Celastrales; family Celastraceae; genus Tripterygium; species Tripterygium wilfordii. Next base: position 44,275 of record NW_024056284.1, on the reverse strand, counting down.
AATTGCACAAAAACGTGAAAAGCTCCTCTATGGAGAGAGTTGAGCAATTCCATAGCATCAATGTGGACCGTTGTACTCTATTGTGTGCTCTTGAAAGTGTAACTTGCTAGTTGAGCCTTCGTGCCACGTTTTGTAGGGTAATGACGCGAATAGACCAAGTTATGTCTCAAATTTCACAAAAACGTGAAAAGCTCCTCTATGGAGAGAGTTGAGCAACTCCAAAGCATCAATGTGGAGGGTTGTACTCTATTGAGTGCTCTTGAAAGTCTAACTTGCTAGTTGAGCCTTCGTGCCACGTTTCGTAAGGTAAAGACGCGAATAGACCAAGTTATGTCTCAAATTGCTCAAAAACGTGAAAAGCTCCTCTATGGAGAGAGTTGAGCAATTCCAAAGCATCAATGTGGACCGTTGTACTCTATTGAGTGCTCTTAAAAGTCTAACTTGCTAGCTGAGCCTTCGTGCCACGTTTCGCAAGGTAAAGACGCGAATAGACCAAGTTATGTCTCAAATTGCACAAAAACGTGAAAAGCTCCTCTATGGAGAGAGTTGAGCAATTCCAAAGCATCAATGTGGACCGTTGTACTCTATTGAGTGCTCTTAAAAGTCTAAGTTGCTAGTTGAGCCTTCGTGCCACGTTTCGTAAGGTAAAGACGCGAATAGACCAAGTTATGTCTCAAATTGCACAAAAACGTGAAAAGCTCCTCTATGGAGAGAGTTGAGCAATTCCAAAGCATCAATGTGGACCGTTGTACTCTATTGTGTGCTCTTGAAAGTGTAACTTGGTAGTTGAGCATTCGTGCCACGTTTTGTAGGGTACAGACGCGAATAGACCAAGTTATGTCTCAAATTGCACAAAAACGTGAAAAGCTCCTCTATGGAGAGAGTTGAGCAATTCCAAAGCATAAATGTGGACCGTTGTACTCTATTGAGAGCTCTCAAAGGTCTAACTTGCTAGTTGAGCCTTCATGCCATGTTTCGTAAGGTAAAGACGCGAATAGACCAAGTTATGTCTCAAATTGCACAAAAACGTGAAAAGCTCCTCTATGGAGAGAGTTGAGCAATTCCAAAGCATCAATGTGGACCGTTGTACTCTATTGAGTGCTCTCAAAGGTCTAACTTGCTAGTTGAGCCTTCGTGCCACGTTTCGTAAGGTAAAGACGCGAATAGACCAAGTTATGTCTCAAATTGCACAAAAACGTGAAAAGCTCCTCTATGGAGAGAGTTGAGCAATTCCAAAGCATCAATGTGGAGGGTTGTACTCTATTGAGTGCTCTTGAAAGTATAACTTGCTAGTTGAGCCTTCGTGCCACGTTTCGGAAGGTAAAGACGCGAATAGACCAAGTTATGTCTCAAATTTCACAAAAACGTGAAAAGCTCCTCTATGGAGAGAGTTGAGCAATTCCAAAGCATCAATGTGGACTGTTGTACTCTATTGAGTGCTCTTAAAAGTCTAACTTGCTAGCTGAGCCTTCGTGCCACGTTTCGTAAGGTAAAGACGCGAATAGACCAAGTTATGTCTCAAATTGCACAAAAACGTGAAAAGCTCCTCTATGGAGAGAGTTGAGCAATTCCATAGCATCAATGTGGACCGTTGTACTCTATTGTGTGCTCTTGAAAGTGTAACTTGCTAGTTGAGCCTTCGTGCCACGTTTTGTAGGGTAATGACGCGAATAGACCAAGTTATGTCTCAAATTTCACAAAAACGTGAAAAGCTCCTCTATGGAGAGAGTTGAGCAACTCCAAAGCATCAATGTGGAGGGTTGTACTCTATTGAGTGCTCTTGAAAGTCTAACTTGCTAGTTGAGCCTTCGTGCCACGTTTCGTAAGGTAAAGACGCGAATAGACCAAGTTATGTCTCAAATTGCTCAAAAACGTGAAAAGCTCCTCTATGGAGAGAGTTGAGCAATTCCAAAGCATCAATGTGGACCGTTGTACTCTATTGAGTGCTCTTAAAAGTCTAACTTGCTAGCTGAGCCTTCGTGCCACGTTTCGCAAGGTAAAGACGCGAATAGACCAAGTTATGTCTCAAATTGCACAAAAACGTGAAAAGCTCCTCTATGGAGAGAGTTGAGCAATTCCAAAGCATCAATGTGGACCGTTGTACTCTATTGAGTGCTCTTAAAAGTCTAAGTTGCTAGTTGAGCCTTCGTGCCACGTTTCGTAAGGTAAAGACGCGAATAGACCAAGTTATGTCTCAAATTGCACAAAAACGTGAAAAGCTCCTCTATGGAGAGAGTTGAGCAATTCCAAAGCATCAATGTGGACCGTTGTACTCTATTGTGTGCTCTTGAAAGTGTAACTTGCTAGTTGAGCCTTCGTGCCACGTTTTGTAGGGTAAAGACGCGAATAGACCAAGTTATGTCTCAAATTGCACAAAAACGTGAAAAGCTCCTCTATGGAGATAGTTGAGCAATTCCAAAGCATCAATGTGGACCGTTGTACTCTATTGAGTGCTCTCAAAGGTCCAAATTGCTAGTTGAGCCTTCATGCCATATTTCGTAAGGTAAAGACGCGAATAGACCAAGTTATGTCTCAAATTGCACAAAAACGTGAAAAGCTCCTCTATGGAGAGAGTTGAGCAATTCCAAAGCATCAATGTGGACCGTTACACTCTATTGAGTGCTCTCAAAGGTCTAACTTGCTAGTTGAGCCTTCGTGCCACGTTTCGTAAGGTAAAGACGCGAATAGACCAAGTTATGTCTCAAATTGCACAAAAACGTGAAAAGCTCCTCTATGGAGAGAGTTGAGCAATTCCAAAGCATCAATGTGGAGGGTTGTACTCTATTGAGTGCTCTTGAAAGTCTAACTTGCTAGTTGAGCCTTCGTGCCACGTTTCGGAAGGTAAAGACGCGAATAGACCAAGTTATGTCTCAAATTTCACAAAAACGTGAAAAGCTCCTCTATGGAGAGAGTTGAGCAATTCCAAAGCATCAATGTGGACCGGTGTACTCTATTGAGTGCTCTTCAAAGTCTAACTTGCTAGTTGAGCCTTCGTGCCACGTTTCGTAAGGTAAAGACGCGAATAGACCAAGTTATGTCTCAAATTGCACAAAAACGTGAAAAGCTCCTCTATGGAGAGAGTTCAGCAATTCCAAAGCATCAATGTGGACCGTTGTACTCTATTGAGCGCTCTTAAAGGTCTAAATTGCTAGTTAAGCCTTCATGCCACGTTTCGTAAGGTAAAGACGCGAATAGACCAAGTTATGTCTCAAATTGCACAAAAACGTGAAAAGCTGCTCTATGGAGAGCGTTGAGCAATTTCAAAGCATCAATGTGGACCGTTGTACTCTATTGAGTGCTCTTGAAAGTGTAACTTGCTAGTTGAGCCTTCGTGCCACGTTTCGTAGGGTAAAGACGCGAATAGACCAAGTTATGTCTCAAATTGCACAAAAACGTGAAAAGCTCCCCTATGGAGAGAGTTGAGCAATTCCAAAGCATCAATGGGGACGTTGTACACTATTGAGTGCTCTCAAAGGTCTAACTTGCTAGTTGAGCCTTCGTGCCACGTTTCGTAAGGTAAAGACGCGAATAGACCAAGTTATGTCTTAAATTGCACAAAAACGTGAAAAGCTCCTCTATGGAGAGAGTTGAGCAATTCCAAAGCATCAATGTGGATGGTTGTACTCTATTGAGTGCTCTTGAAAGTCTAACTTGCTAGTTGAGCCTTCGTGCCACGTTTCGTAGGGTAAAGACGCGAATAGACCAAGTTATGTCTCAAATTTCACAAAAACGTGAAAAGCTCCTCTATGGAGAGAGTTGAGCAATTCCAAAGCATCAATGAGGACCGTTGTACTCTCTTGAGTGCTCTCAAAGGTCTAACTTGCTAGTTGAGCCTTCGTGCCACGTTTCGTAAGGTAAAGACGCGAATAGACCAAGTTATGTCTCAAATTGCACAAAAACGTGAAAAGCTCCTCTATGGAGAGAGTTGAGCAATTCCAAAGCATCAATGTGGACGGTTGTACTCTATTGAGTGCTCTTGAAAGTCTAACTTGCTAGTTGAGCCTTCGTGCCACGTTTCGTAGGGTAAAGACGCGAATAGACCAAGTTATGTCTCAAATTTCACAAAAACGTGAAAAGCTCCTCTATGGAGAGAGTTGAGCAATTCCAAAGCATCAATGAGGACCGTTGTACTCTCTTGAGTGCTCTCAAAGGTCTAACTTGCTAGTTGAGCCTTCGTGCCACGTTTCGTAAGGTAAAGACGCGAATAGACCAAGTTATGTCTCAAATTGCACAAAAACGTGAAAAGCTCCTCTATGGAGAGAGTTGAGCAATTCCAAAGCATCAATGTGGACCGTTGTACTCTATTGTGTGCTCTTGAAAGTGTAACTTGCTAGTTGAGCCTTCGTGCCACGTTTTGTAGGGTAAAGACGCGAATAGACCAAGTTATGTCTCAAATTGCACAAAAACGTGAAAAGCTCCTCTATGGAGATAGTTGAGCAATTCCAAAGCATCAATGTGGACCGTTGTACTCTATTGAGTGCTCTCAAAGGTCCAAATTGCTAGTTGAGCCTTCATGCCATATTTCGTAAGGTAAAGACGCGAATAGACCAAGTTATGTCTCAAATTGCACAAAAACGTGAAAAGCTCCTCTATGGAGAGAGTTGAGCAATTCCAAAGCATCAATGTGGACCGTTACACTCTATTGAGTGCTCTCAAAGGTCTAACTTGCTAGTTGAGCCTTCGTGCCACGTTTCGTAAGGTAAAGACGCGAATAGACCAAGTTATGTCTCAAATTGCACAAAAACGTGAAAAGCTCCTCTATGGAGAGAGTTGAGCAATTCCAAAGCATCAATGTGGAGGGTTGTACTCTATTGAGTGCTCTTGAAAGTCTAACTTGCTAGTTGAGCCTTCGTGCCACGTTTCGGAAGGTAAAGACGCGAATAGACCAAGTTATGTCTCAAATTTCACAAAAACGTGAAAAGCTCCTCTATGGAGAGAGTTGAGCAATTCCAAAGCATCAATGTGGACCGGTGTACTCTATTGAGTGCTCTTCAAAGTCTAACTTGCTAGTTGAGCCTTCGTGCCACGTTTCGTAAGGTAAAGACGCGAATAGACCAAGTTATGTCTCAAATTGCACAAAAACGTGAAAAGCTCCTCTATGGAGAGAGTTCAGCAATTCCAAAGCATCAATGTGGACCGTTGTACTCTATTGAGCGCTCTTAAAGGTCTAAATTGCTAGTTAAGCCTTCATGCCACGTTTCGTAAGGTAAAGACGCGAATAGACCAAGTTATGTCTCAAATTGCACAAAAACGTGAAAAGCTGCTCTATGGAGAGCGTTGAGCAATTTCAAAGCATCAATGTGGACCGTTGTACTCTATTGAGTGCTCTTGAAAGTGTAACTTGCTAGTTGAGCCTTCGTGCCACGTTTCGTAGGGTAAAGACGCGAATAGACCAAGTTATGTCTCAAATTGCACAAAAACGTGAAAAGCTCCCCTATGGAGAGAGTTGAGCAATTCCAAAGCATCAATGGGGACGTTGTACACTATTGAGTGCTCTCAAAGGTCTAACTTGCTAGTTGAGCCTTCGTGCCACGTTTCGTAAGGTAAAGACGCGAATAGACCAAGTTATGTCTTAAATTGCACAAAAACGTGAAAAGCTCCTCTATGGAGAGAGTTGAGCAATTCCAAAGCATCAATGTGGATGGTTGTACTCTATTGAGTGCTCTTGAAAGTCTAACTTGCTAGTTGAGCCTTCGTGCCACGTTTCGTAGGGTAAAGACGCGAATAGACCAAGTTATGTCTCAAATTTCACAAAAACGTGAAAAGCTCCTCTATGGAGAGAGTTGAGCAATTCCAAAGCATCAATGAGGACCGTTGTACTCTCTTGAGTGCTCTCAAAGGTCTAACTTGCTAGTTGAGCCTTCGTGCCACGTTTCGTAAGGTAAAGACGCGAATAGACCAAGTTATGTCTCAAATTGCACAAAAACGTGAAAAGCTCCTCTATGGAGAGAGTTGAGCAATTCCAAAGCATCAATGTGGACGGTTGTACTCTATTGAGTGCTCTTGAAAGTCTAACTTGCTAGTTGAGCCTTCGTGCCGCGTTTCGGAAGGTAAAGACGCGAATAGACCAAGTTATGTCTCAAGTTTCACAAAAACGTGAAAAGCTCCTCTATGGAGAGAGTTGAGCAATTCCAAAGCATCAATGCGGACCGGTGTACTCTATTGAGTGCTCTTAAAAGTCTAACTTGCTAGTTGAGCCTTCGTGCCGCGTTTCGTAAGGTAAAGACGCGAATAGACCAAGTTATGTCTCAAATTGCTCAAAAACGTGAAAAGCTCCTCTATGGAGAGAGTTGAGCAATTCCAAAGCATCAATGTGGACCGTTGTACTCTATTGAGTGCTCTTAAATGTCTAACTTGCTAGTTGAGCCTTCGTGCCACGTTTCGTAAGGTAAAAGACGCGAATAGACCAAGTTATGTCTCACATTGCACAAAAACGTGAAAAGCTCCTCTATGGAGAGAGTTGAGCAATTCCAAAGCATCAATGTGGAGGGTTGTACTCTATTGAGTGCTCTTGAAAGTCTAACTTGCTAGTTGAGCCTTCGTGCCACGTTTCGGAAGCTAAAGACGCGAATAGACCAAGTTATGTCTCAAATTTCACAAAAACGTGAAAAGCTCCTCTATGGAGAGAGTTGAGCAATTCCAAAGCATCAATGTGGACCGGTGTACTCTATTGAGTGCTCTTCAAAGTCTAACTTGCTAGTTGAGCCTTCGTGCCACGTTTCGTAAGGTAAAGACGCGAATAGACCAAGTTATGTCTCAAATTGCACAAAAACATGAAAAGCTCCTCTATGGAGAGAGTTGAGCAATTCCAAAGCATCAATGTGGACCGTTGTACTCTATTGAGTGCTCTTAAAAGTCTAACTTGCTAGTTGAGCCTTCGTGCCACGTTTCGTAAGGTAAAAGACGCGAATAGACCAAGTTATGTCTCAAATTGCACAAAAACATGAAAAGCTCCTCTATGGAGAGAGTTGAGCAATTCCAAAGCATCAATGTGGACCGTTGTACTCTATTGAGTGCTCTTAAAAGTCTAACTTGCTAGTTGAGCCTTCGTGCCACGTTTCGTAAGGTAAAAGACGCGAATAGACCAAGTTATGTCTCAAATTGCACAAAAACATGAAAAGCTCCTCTATGGAGAGAGTTGAGCAATTCCAAAGCATCAATGTAGACCGTTGTACTCTATTGAGTGCTCTTAAAAGTCTAACTTGCAAGCCGAGCCTTCGTGCCATGTTTCGTAAGGTAAAGACGCGAATAGACCAAGTTATGTCTCAAATTGCACAAAAACGTGAAAAGCTCCTCTATGGAGAGAGTTGAGCAATTCCAAAGCATCAATGTGGACCGTTGTACTCTATTGAGTGCTCTTAAAAGTCTAACTTGCTAGCTGAGCATTCGTGCCACGTTTCGTAAGGTAAAGACGCGAATAGACCAAGTTATGTCTCAAATTGCACAAAAACGTGAAAAGCACCTCTATGGAGAGAGTTGAGCAATTCCAAAGCATCAATGTGGATCGTTGTACTCTATTGAGTGTTCTTAAAGGTCTAACTTGCTAGTTGAGCCTTCGTGCCACGTTTCGTAAGGTAAAGACGCGAATAGATCAAGTTATATCTCAAATTGCACAGAAACGTGACAAGCTCCTCTATGGAGAGAGTTGACCAATTCCAAAGCATCAATGTGGACGGTTGTACTCTATTGAGTGCTCTTGAAAGTCTAACTTGCTAGTTGAGCCTTCGTGCCACGTTTCGGAAGGTAAATACGTGAATAGACCAAGTTATGTCTCAAATTTCACAAAAACGTGAAAAGCTCCTCTATGGAGAGAGTTGAGCAATTCCAAAGCATCAATGTGGACCGTTGTACTCTATTGAGTGCTCTTAAAAGTCTAACTTGCTAGTTGAGCCTTCGTGCCACGTTTCGTAAGGTAAAGACGCGAATAGACCAAGTTATGTCTCAAATTGCACAAAAACGTGAAAAGCTCCTCTCTGGAGAGAGTTGAGCAATTCCAAAGCATCAATGTGGACGGTTGTACTCTATTGAGTGCTCTTGAATGTCTAACTTGCTAATTGAGCCTTCGTGCCACGTTTCGGAAGGTAAAGACGCGAATAGACCAAGTTATGTCTCAAATTTCACAAAAACGTGAAAAGTTCCTCTATGGAGAGAGTTGAGCAATTCCAAAGCATCAATGTGGACCGTTGTACTCTATTGAGTGCTCTTAAAAGTCTAACTTGCTAGTTGAGCCTTCGTGCCACGTTTCATAGGATAAAGACGCGAATAGACCAAGTTATGTCTCAAATTGCACAAAAACGTGAAAAGCTCCTCTATGGAGAGAGTTGAGCAATTCCAAAGCATCAATGTGGACCTTTGTACTCTATTGAGTGCTCTTAAAAGTCTAACTTGCTAGTTGAGCCTTCGTGCCACGTTTCATAGGGTAAAGACGCGAATAGACCAAGTTATGTCTCAAATTGCACAAAAACGTGAAAAGCTCCTCTCTGGAGAGAGTTGAGCAATTCCAAAGCATCAATGTGGACCGTTGTGTTGGATCGGATGGCACCACAAGAGGGGGGGTGAATTGTGATCTTAATCAAATTTAGACTAAGTCACCTCTTTTTGTTTCAATTGAGTTTCACCCTAAGCGGAAGCAATTTAAATAATTTGAATATAAATGTATGCAAAGATAATCACATAAATCAAAACAAGTTGTAATGAAGCACAAAATCAGATTCAACAAATGTATGCACAAGCTTGATTCTATCACCCTAGATGTCCAATTTCAAGTATGCAATGCAAATATGATATGCTAAAATGAAATTGCTGTAAAGTAAAGAGGGCAAAGAGATTTATAGTGGTTCGGCTTAACCCAAGCCTACTCCACTCCCCAAGTCCCACTTGGGAATTTCAAACACTCCACTATAGCTTGTTCAACCGAGTCAAGCGGAACTCATACAACCAGTGTTTTTGTAGCTCAAACACCAAACTTTACACACCGTGTGGTTTATAGCTCACCACACCAAACTCTACACACCGTGTGGTTTGTAGCTCACCACACTAACTTAATCAACAAAATACAAGCTCAAAAATGGCTCTAAGAATAGCCGGGTATGAGATAAATTTAGGCTCAAAGGCTGGCTCTTTAGTAGCTGGATTTGTAAGTGTCTAAGGCTCAAATGAAGCTCTTGAAAAGCTGGAATGGGAATGGTAAGCACAAAACTCAGATTTGAGATTTTTTTGGTTGCTAGGGTATATGAAATTTTGAGTAGTGTATCAACCAACGAAAATCAGTTGTGATAAGGCTTGAATGGTGAAATGGAGATATAGAATGAAGCCTTATAGGTGCTGGAAATCAGATTGCTCAAGCAAGTAGAATGGCTCTTGAGGAAATGATAAGAATCTGGTAAGAAAGGCTCAAGAGTAACAATAAAGCTTTACTTGGCTAGTGTGTATGATCTCTCTTCAAAATCAAGTATGTAATCAAGGAATGAATGAGTGAAAGAATGAAAGCTTAGAAGATGAAGAACACTAGAGAGAGAGAGTGTAATTTTCGGCCAAGTATATGCACCATAGACAAAGAGTTAGTTTATATAGAAAATTGTGGAGTGTAAGCTCATGAAATGAGGGCCATTGGATTGATATGAAAGATATGGACCCTTGGATCATTATAGACGTTAGAAGGCTTAGAGAAGTGTGAAAATGATTACAACAAGTCTTTTTTGGTAGGAAGAAATAATGGCTTTTGGATGGATATAGACTTTGGAGGCCACCTTGAAAGATACAACAATTGACTTGAGAAAAGTTTGTCTTTTAGGTGGAGTAAATCATGGCTTTTGAATGGATATAGACTTTAGAGGCATCTTGAAAGATACAACCATTGACTTGAGAAAAGTTTGTCTCTTAGGTGGAGTAAATCATGGCCTTTGGATCAAGTGAAGATTCAATTTTGGCCATAGGATGTAAAGTAGGAGAGATAAGAATAAAGCTTGAATCTTTGGCCATTGGATTAAAATGTGATTTTGATGTAGAGAGAATATGATCCATTGGATGTGGAGTGTCTTGGTGGGAAAGAGAAATGGTTTTGAAATAAAGCTTCCCACACATGTGAAGAGAAAAACTTGTCATAAGACTTGTTGTACCTCTTGTCTCCTTCTTTCAAATTAACTTTTCCTTCTCTTCTCTTTTGGCTCCAAGTCTTCTAGTTAAGATGTAACTATGGTTAACTTGTCTTCTTTGCCATGTCATCAATGCCATGTCAACAATGCCATGTCAGCTGCCACGTCACGTCCGTCGATTCTGACTTTGACTAGGAAGTTAATTTTACTTCAATTGATCCCAATTAAGCTCCAAGACATCTTTGGCAACACTTGACTTATGTTGACCACGAAATTTACTTTCTTAATCATGTTTGACACTGATTAAGCCTTCACTAATGTTGGTCAAGGATGACATTAGGACCAATTTACGTTTTGGTCACCCTACACACAAATCATACTCAAAACATGCTATGTAAACCCTTTTAGGGTTTCTTGCAATTAGTCCACGTTAGTTCAATAATCAAATCATCAAATAAGCACAATTGAACTAGTTTAATATAAGTCTTGAATTCCTAAACTAATCAAGTAGGCATATGCACCTAGGTTTCTCAATACAGTCAATAGATTAAAGTTCAATCAAAACATGCCGTTGTAATCACTCAAACATATATTCAACACGTTGTACTCTATTGAGTGCTCTTAAAAGTCTAACTTGCTAGCTGAGCCTTCGTGCCACGTTTCGTAAGGTAAAGACGCGAATAGACCAAGTTATGTCTCAAATTGCACAAGAACGTGAAAAGCAACTCTATGGAGGGAGTTGAGCAATTCCAAAGCATCAATGTGGACCGTTGTACTCTATTGAGTGCTCTTAAAAGTCTAACTTGCTAGCTGAGCCTTCGTGCCATGTTTCGTAAGGTAAAGACGCGAATAGATCAAGTTATGTCTCAAATTGCACAAAAACGTGAAAAGCTCCTCCATTGAGAGAGTTGAATAATTCCAAAGCATCAATGTGGACCATTGTACTCTATTGAGTGCTCTTAAAAGTCTAACTTGCTAGTTGAGCCTTCGTGCCACGTTTCATAGGGTAAAGACGCGAATAGACCAAGTTATGTCTCAAATTGCACAAAAACATGAAAAGCTCCTCTATGGAGAGAGTTGAGCAATTCCAAAGCATCAATGTGGACCGTTGTACTCTATTGAGTGCTCTTAAAAGTCTAACTTGCAAGCCGAGCCTTCGTGCCATGTTTCGTAAAGTAAAGACGCGAATAGACCAAGTTATGTCTCAAATTGCACAAAAACGTGAAAAGCTCCTCTATGGAGAGAGTTGAGCAATTCCAAAGCATCAATGTGGACCGTTGTACTCTATTGAGTGCTCTTAAAAGTCTAACTTGCTAGCTGAGCATTCGTGCCACGTTTCGTAACGTAAACACGCGAATAGACCAAGTTATGTCTCAAATTGCACAAAAACGTGAAAAGCACCTCTATCGAGAGAGTTGAGCAATTCCAAAGCATCAATGTGGATCATTGTACTCTATTGAGTGTTCTTAAAGGTCTAACTTGCTAGTTGAGCCTCCGTGCCACGTTTCGTAAGGTAAAGACGCGAATAGACCAAGTTATATCTCAAATTGCACAGAAATGTGACAAGCTCCTCTATGGAGAGAGTTGACCAATTCCAAAGCATCAATGTGGACGGTTGTACTCTATTGAGTGCTCTTGAAAGTCTAACTTGCTAGTTGAGCCTTCGTGCCACGTTTCGGAAGGTAAATACGTGAATAGACCAAGTTATGTCTCAAATTTCACAAAAACGTGAAAAGCTCCTCTATGGAGAGAGTTGAGCAATTCCAAAGCATCAATGTGGACCGTTGTACTCTATTGAGTGCTCTTAAAAGTCTAACTTGCTAGTTGAGCCTTCGTGCCACGTTTCGTAAGGTAAAGACGCGAATAGACCAAGTTATGTCTCAAATTGCACAAAAACGTGAAAAGCTCCTCTCTGGAGAGAGTTGAGCAATTCCAAAGCATCAATGTGGACGGTTGTACTCTATTGAGTGCTCTTGAATGTCTAACTTGCTAATTGAGCCTTCGTGCCACGTTTCGGAAGGTAAAGACGCGAATAGACCAAGTTATGTCTCAAATTTCACAAAAACGTGAAAAGTTCCTCTATGGAGAGAGTTGAGCAATTCCAAAGCATCAATGTGGACCGTTGTACTCTATTGAGTGCTCTTAAAAGTCTAACTTGCTAGTTGAGCCTTCGTGCCACGTTTCATAGGGTAAAGACGAGAATAGACCAAGTTATGTCTCAAATTGCACAAAAACGTGAAAAGCTCCTCTATGGAGAGAGTTGAGCAATTCCAAAGCATCAATGTGGACCTTTGTACTCTATTGAGTGCTCTTAAAAGTCTAACTTGCTAGTTGAGCCTTCGTGCCACGTTTCATAGGGTAAAGACGCGAATAGACCAAGTTATGTCTCAAATTGCACGAAAACGTGAAAAGCTCCTCTCTGGAGAGAGTTGAGCAATTCCAAAGCATCAATGTGGACCGTTGTACTCTATTGAGTGCTCTTAAAAGTCTAACTTGCTAGCTGAGCCTTCGTGCCACGTTTCGTAAGGTAAAGACGCGAATAGACCAAGTTATGTCTCAAATTGCACAAGAACGTGAAAAGCAACTCTATGGAGGGAGTTGAGCAATTCCAAAGCATCAATGTGGACCGTTGTACTCTATTGAGTGCTCTTAAAAGTCTAACTTGCTAGCTGAGCCTTCGTGCCATGTTTCGTAAGGTAAAGACGCGAATAGACCAAGTTATGTCTCAAATTGCACAAAAACGTGAAAAGCTCCTCCATGGAGAGAGTTGAGCAATTCCAAAGCATCAATGTGGACCATTGTACTCTATTGAGTGCTCTTGAAAGTGTAACTTGCAAGTTGAGCCTTCGTGCCACGTTTCTTAAGGTAAAGACGCGAATAGACCAAGTTATGTCTCAAATTTCACAAAAAGTGAAAAGCTCCTCTATGGAGAGAGTTGAGCAATTCCAAAGCATCAATGTGGACCGTTGTACTCTATTGAGTGCTCTTAAAAGTCTAACTTGCTAGCTGAGCATTCGTGCCACGTTTCGTAAGGTAAAGACGCGAATAGACCAAGTTATGTCTCAAATTGCACAAAAACGTGAAAAGCACCTCTATGGAGAGAGTTGAGCAATTCCAAAGCATCAATGTGGATCGTTGTACTCTATTGAGTGTTCTTAAAGGTCTAACTTGCTAGTTGAGCCTTCGTGCCACGTTTCGTAAGGTAAAGACGCGAATAGACCAAGTTATGTCTCAAATTGCACAAAAACGTGAAAAGCTCCTCTATGGAGAGAGTTGAGCAATTCCAAAGCATCAATGTGGACCGTTGTACTCTATTGAGTGCTCTTAAAAGTCTAACTTGCTAGCTGAGCATTCGTGCCACGTTTCGTAAGGTAAAGACGCGAATAGACCAAGTTATGTCTCAAATTGCACAAAAACGTGAAAAGCACCTCTATGGAGAAAGTTGAGCAATTCCAAAGCATCAATGTGGATCGTTGTACTCTATTGAGTGTTCTTAAAGGTCTAACTTGCTAGTTGAGCCTTCGTGCCACGTTTCGTAAGGTAAAGACGCGAATAGACCAAGTTATATCTCAAATTGCACAGAAACGTGACAAGCTCCTCTATGGAGAGAGTTGATCAATTCCAAAGCATCAATGTGGACGGTTGTACTCTATTGAGTGCTCTTGAAAGTCTAACTTGCTAGTTGAGCCTTCGTGCCACGTTTCGTAAGGTAAAGACGCGAATAGACCAAGTTATGTCTCAAATTGCACAAAAACGTGAAAAGCTCCCCTCTGGAGAGAGTTGAGCAATTCCAAAGCATCAATGTGGACCATTGTACTCTATTGAGTGCTCTTGAAAGTGTAACTTGCAAGTTGAGCCTTCGTGCCACGTTTCGTAAGGTAAAGACGCGAATAGACCAAGTTATGTCTCAAATTTCACAAAAAGTGAAAAGCTCCTCTATGGAGAGAGTTGAGCAATTCCAAAGCATCAATGTGGACCGTTGTACTCTATTGAGTGCTCTTAAAAGTCTAACTTGCTAGCTGAGCATTCGTGCCACGTTTCGTAAGGTAAAGACGCGAATAGACCAAGTTATGTCTCAAATTGCACAAAAACGTGAAAAGCACCTCTATGGAGAGAGTTGAGCAATTCCAAAGCATCAATGTGGATCGTTGTACTCTATTGAGTGTTCTTAAAGGTCTAACTTGCTAGTTGAGCCTTCGTGCCACGTTTCGTAAGGTAAAGACGCGAATAGACCAAGTTATATCTCAAATTGCACAGAAACGTGACAAGCTCCTCTATGGAGAGAGTTGACCAATTCCAAAGCATCAATGTGGACGGTTGTACTCTATTGAGTGCTCTTGAAAGTCTAACTTGCTAGTTGAGCCTTCGTGCCACGTTTCGTAAGGTAAAGACGCGAATAGACCAAGTTATATCTCAAATTGCACAGAAACGTGACAAGCTCCTCTATGGAGAGAGTTGACCAATTCCAAAGCATCAATGTGGACGGTTGTACTCTATTGAGTGCTCTTGAAAGTCTAACTTGCTAGTTGAGCCTTCGTGCCACGTTTCGGAAGGTAAATACGTGAATAGACCAAGTTATGTCTCAAATTTCACAAAAACGTGAAAAGCTCCTCTATGGAGAGAGTTGAGCAATTCCAAAGCATCAATGTGGACCGTTGTACTATATTGAGTGCTCTTAAAAGTCTAACTTGCTAGTTGAGCCTTCGTGCCACGTTTCGTAAGGTAAAGACGCGAATAGACCAAGTTATGTCTCAAATTGCACAAAAACGTGAAAAGCTCCTCTCTGGAGAGAGTTGAGCAATTCCAAAGCATCAATGTGGACGGTTGTACTCTATTGAGTGCTCTTGAATGTCTAACTTGCTAATTGAGCCTTCGTGCCACGTTTCGGAAGGTAAAGACGCGAATAGACCAAGTTATGTCTCAAATTTCACAAAAACGTGAAAAGTTCCTCTATGGAGAGAGTTGAGCAATTCCAAAGCATCAATGTGGACCGTTGTACTCTATTGAGTGCTCTTAAAAGTCTAACTTGCTAGTTGAGCCTTCGTGCCACGTTTCATAGGGTAAAGACGCGAATAGACCAAGTTATGTCTCAAATTGCACAAAAACGTGAAAAGCTCCTCTATGGAGAGAGTTGAGCAATTCCAAAGCATCAATGTGGACGGTTGTACTCTATTGAGTGCTCTTGAATGTCTAACTTGCTAATTGAGCCTTCGTGCCACGTTTCGGAAGGTAAAGACGCGAATAGACCAAGTTATGTCTCAAATTTCACAAAAACGTGAAAAGTTCCTCTATGGAGAGAGTTGAGCAATTCCAAAGCATCAATGTGGACCGTTGTACTCTATTGAGTGCTCTTAAAAGTCTAACTTGCTAGTTGAGCCTTCGTGCCACGTTTCATAGGGTAAAGACGCGAATAGACCAAGTTATGTCTCAAATTGCACAAAAACGTGAAAAGCTCCTCTATGGAGAGAGTTGAGCAATTCCAAAGCATCAATGTGGACGGTTGTACTCTATTGAGTGCTCTTGAATGTCTAACTTGCTAATTGAGCCTTCGTGCCACGTTTCGGAAGGTAAAGACGCGAATAGACCAAGTTATGTCTCAAATTTCACAAAAACGTGAAAAGTTCCTCTATGGAGAGAGTTGAGCAATTCCAAAGCATCAATGTGGACCGTTGTACTCTATTGAGTGCTCTTAAAAGTCTAACTTGCTAGTTGAGCATTCGTGCCACGTTTCATAGGGTAAAGACGCGAATAGACCAAGTTATGTCTCAAATTGCACAAAAACGTGAAAAGCTCCTCTCTGGAGAGAGTTGAGCAATTCCAAAGCATCAATGTGGACCATTGTACTCTATTGAGTGCTCTTAAAAGTCTAACTTGCTAGCTGAGCCTTCGTGCCACGTTTCGTAAGGTAAAGACGCGAATAGACCAAGTTATGTCTCAAATTGCACAAGAACGTGAAAAGCAACTCTATGGAGGGAGTTGAGCAATTCCAAAGCATCAATGTGGACCGTTGTACTCTATTGAGTGCTCTTAAAAGTCTAACTTGCTAGCTGAGCCTTCGTGCCATGTTTCGTAAGGTAAAGACGCGAATAGACCAAGTTATGTCTCAAATTGCATAAAAACGTGAAAAGCTCCTCCATGGAGAGAGTTGAATAATTCCAAAGCATCAATGTGGACCATTGTACTCTATTGAGTGCTCTTAAAAGTCTAACTTGCTAGTTGAGCCTTCGTGCCACGTTTCATAGGGTAAAGACGCGAATAGACCAAGTTATGTCTCAAATTGCACAAAAACATGAAAAGCTCCTCTATGGAGAGAGTTGAGCAATTCCAAAGCATCAATGTGGACCGTTGTACTCTATTGAGTGCTCTTAAAAGTCTAACTTGCAAGCCGAGCCTTCGTGCCATGTTTCGTAAGGTAAAGACGCGAATAGACCAAGTTATGTCTCAAATTGCACAAAAACGTGAAAAGCTCCTCTATGGAGAGAGTTGAGCAATTCCAAAGCATCAATGTGGACCGTTGTACTCTATTGAGTGCTCTTAAAAGTCTAACTTGCTAGCTGAGCATTCGTGCCACGTTTCGTAAGGTAAAGACGCGAATAGACCAAGTTATGTCTCAAATTGCACAAAAACGTGAAAAGCACCTCTATCGAGAGAGTTGAGCAATTCCAAAGCATCAATGTGGATCGTTGTACTCTATTGAGTGTTCTTAAAGGTCTAACTTGCTAGTTGAGCCTCCGTGCCACGTTTCGTAAGGTAAAGACGCGAATAGACCAAGTTATATCTCAAATTGCACAGAAATGTGACAAGCTCCTCTATGGAGAGAGTTGACCAATTCCAAAGCATCAATGTGGACGGTTGTACTCTATTGAGTGCTCTTGAAAGTCTAACTTGCTAGTTGAGCCTTCGTGTCACGTTTCGGAAGGTAAATACGTGAATAGACCAAGTTATGTCTCAAATTTCACAAAAACGTGAAAAGCTCCTCTATGGAGAGAGTTGAGCAATTCCAAAGCATCAATGTGGACCGTTGTACTCTATTGAGTGCTCTTAAAAGTCTAACTTGCTAGTTGAGCCTTCGTGCCACGTTTCGTAAGGTAAAGACGCGAATAGACCAAGTTATGTCTCAAATTGCACAAAAACGTGAAAAGCTCCTCTCTGGAGAGAGTTGAGCAATTCCAAAGCATCAATGTGGACGGTTGTACTCTATTGAGTGCTCTTGAATGTCTAACTTGCTAATTGAGCCTTCGTGCCACGTTTCGGAAGGTAAAGACGCGAATAGACCAAGTTATGTCTCAAATTTCACAAAAACGTGAAAAGCTCCTCTATGGAGAGAGTTGAGCAATTCCAAAGCATCAATGTGGACGGTTGTACTCTATTGAGTGCTCTTGAATGTCTAACTTGCTAATTGAGCCTTCGTGCCACGTTTCGGAAGGTAAAGACGCGAATAGACCAAGTTATGTCTCAAATTTCACAAAAACGTGAAAAGTTCCTCTATGGAGAGAGTTGAGCAATTCCAAAGCATCAATGTGGACCGTTGTACTCTATTGAGTGCTCTTAAAAGTCTAACTTGCTAGTTGAGCCTTCGTGCCACGTTTCATAGGGTAAAGACGCGAATAGACCAAGTTATGTCTCAAATTGCACAAAAACGTATAAAGCTCCTCTATGGAGAGAGTTGAGCAATTCCAAAGCATCAATGTGGACCTTTGTACTCTATTGAGTGCTCTTAAAAGTCTAACTTGCTAGTTGAGCATTCGTGCCACGTTTCATAGGGTAAAGACGCGAATAGACCAAGTTATGTCTCAAATTGCACAAAAACGTGAAAAGCTCCTCTCTGGAGAGAGTTGAGCAATTCCAAAGCATCAATGTGGACCATTGTACTCTATTGAGTGCTCTTAAAAGTCTAACTTGCTAGCTGAGCCTTCGTGCCACGTTTCGTAAGGTAAAGACGCGAATAGACCAAGTTATGTCTCAAATTGCACAAGAACGTGAAAAGCAACTCTATGGAGGGAGTTGAGCAATTCCAAAGCATCAATGTGGACCGTTGTACTCTATTGAGTGCTCTTAAAAGTCTAACTTGCTAGCTGAGCCTTCGTGCCATGTTTCGTAAGGTAAAGACGCGAATAGACCAAGTTATGTCTCAAATTGCATAAAAAACGTGAAAAGCTCCTCCATGGAGAGAGTTGAATAATTCCAAAGCATCAATGTGGACCATTGTACTCTATTGAGTGCTCTTAAAAGTCTAACTTGCTAGTTGAGCCTTCGTGCCACGTTTCATAGGGTAAAGACGCGAATAGACCAAGTTATGTCTCAAATTGCACAAAAACATGAAAAGCTCCTCTATGGAGAGAGTTGAGCAATTCCAAAGCATCAATGTGGACCGTTGTACTCTATTGAGTGCTCTTAAAAGTCTAACTTGCAAGCCGAGCCTTCGTGCCATGTTTCGTAAGGTAAAGACGCGAATAGACCAAGTTATGTCTCAAATTGCACAAAAACGTGAAAAGCTCCTCTATGGAGAGAGTTGAGCAATTCCAAAGCATCAATGTGGACCGTTGTACTCTATTGAGTGCTCTTAAAAGTCTAACTTGCTAGCTGAGCATTCGTGCCACGTTTCGTAAGGTAAAGACGCGAATAGACCAAGTTATGTCTCAAATTGCACAAAAACGTGAAAAGCACCTCTATCGAGAGAGTTGAGCAATTCCAAAGCATCAATGTGGATCGTTGTACTCTATTGAGTGTTCTTAAAGGTCTAACTTGCTAGTTGAGCCTCCGTGCCACGTTTCGTAAGGTAAAGACGCGAATAGACCAAGTTATATCTCAAATTGCACAGAAATGTGACAAGCTCCTCTATGGAGAGAGTTGACCAATTCCAAAGCATCAATGTGGACGGTTGTACTCTATTGAGTGCTCTTGAAAGTCTAACTTGCTAGTTGAGCCTTCGTGTCACGTTTCGGAAGGTAAATACGTGAATAGACCAAGTTATGTCTCAAATTTCACAAAAACGTGAAAAGCTCCTCTATGGAGAGAGTTGAGCAATTCCAAAGCATCAATGTGGACCGTTGTACTCTATTGAGTGCTCTTAAAAGTCTAACTTGCTAGTTGAGCCTTCGTGCCACGTTTCGTAAGGTAAAGACGCGAATAGACCAAGTTATGTCTCAAATTGCACAAAAACGTGAAAAGCTCCTCTCTGGAGAGAGTTGAGCAATTCCAAAGCATCAATGTGGACGGTTGTACTCTATTGAGTGCTCTTGAATGTCTAACTTGCTAATTGAGCCTTCGTGCCACGTTTCGGAAGGTAAAGACGCGAATAGACCAAGTTATGTCTCAAATTTCACAAAAACGTGAAAAGTTCCTCTATGGAGAGAGTTGAGCAATTCCAAAGCATCAATGTGGACCGTTGTACTCTATTGAGTGCTCTTAAAAGTCTAACTTGCTAGTTGAGCCTTCGTGTCACGTTTCATAGGGTAAAGACGCGAATAGACCAAGTTATGTCTCAAATTGCACAAAAACGTGAAAAGCTCCTCTATGGAGAGAGTTGAGCAATTCCAAAGCATCAATGTGGACCTTTGTACTCTATTGAGTGCTCTTAAAAGTCTAACTTGCTAGTTGAGCCTTCGTGCCACGTTTCATAGGGTAAAGACGCGAATAGACCAAGTTATGTCTCAAATTGCACGAAAACGTGAAAAGCTCCTCTCTGGAGAGAGTTGAGCAATTCCAAAGCATCAATGTGGACCGTTGTACTCTATTGAGTGCTCTTAAAAGTCTAACTTGCTAGCTGAGCCTTCGTGCCACGTTTCGTAAGGTAAAGACGCGAATAGACCAAGTTATGTCTCAAATTGCACAAGAACGTGAAAAGCAACTCCATGGAGGGAGTTGAGCAATTCCAAAGCATCAATGTGGACCGTTGTACTCTATTGAGTGCTCTTAAAAGTCTAACTTACTAGCCTAGCCTTCGTGCCGTGTTTCGTAAGGTAAAGACGCGAATAGACCAAGTTATGTCTCAAATTGCATAAAAACGTGAAAAGCTCCTCCATGGAGAGAGTTGAGCAATTCCAAAGCATCAATGTGGACCATTGTACTCTATTGAGTGCTCTTGAAAGTGTAACTTGCAAGTTGAGCCTTCGTGCCACGTTTCGTAAGGTAAAGACGCGAATAGACCAAGTTATGTCTCAAATTTCACAAAAAGTGAAAAGCTCCTCTATGGAGAGAGTTGAGCAATTCCAAAGCATCAATGTGGACCGTTGTACTCTATTGAGTGCTCTTAAAAGTCTAACTTGCTAGCTGAGCCCTCGTGCCATGTTTCGTAAGGTAAAGACGCGAATAGACCAAGTTATGTCTCAAATTGCACAAAAACGTGAAAAGCTCCTCTATGGAGAGAGTTGAGCAATTCCAAAGCATCAATGTGGACGGTTGTACTCTATTGAGTGCTCTTGAATGTCTAACTTGCTAATTGAGCCTTCGTGCCATGTTTCGTAAGGTAAAGACGCGAATAGACCAAGTTATGTCTCAAATTGCACAAAAACGTGAAAAGCTCCTCTATGGAGAGAGTTGAGCAATTCCAAAGCATCAATGTGGACGGTTGTACTCTATTGAGTGCTCTTGAATGTCTAACTTGCTAATTGAGCCTTCGTGCCATGTTTCGTAAGGTAAAGACGCGAATAGACCAAGTTATGTCTCAAATTGCACAAAAACGTGAAAAGCTCCTCTATGGAGAGAGTTGAGCAATTCCAAAGCATCAATGTGGACGGTTGTACTCTATTGAGTGCTCTTGAATGTCTAACTTGCTAATTGAGCCTTCGTGCCATGTTTCGTAAGGTAAAGACGCGAATAGACCAAGTTATGTCTCAAATTGCACAAAAACGTGAAAAGCTCCTCTATGGAGAGAGTTGAGCAATTCCAAAGCATCAATGTGGACGGTTGTACTCTATTGAGTGCTCTTGAATGTCTAACTTGCTAATTGAGCCTTCGTGCCATGTTTCGTAAGGTAAAGACGCGAATAGACCAAGTTATGTCTCAAATTGCACAAAAACGTGAAAAGCTCCGCCATGGAGAGAGTTGAGCAATTCCAAAGCATCAATGTGGACCGTTGTACTCTATTGAGTGCTCCTAAAGGTCTAACTTGCTAGTTGAGCCTTCGTACCACGTTTCGTAAGTTAAAGACGCGAATAGACCAAGTTATGTCTCAAATTGAACAAAAACGTGAAAAGCTCCTCTATGGAGAGAGTTGAGCAATTCCAAAGCATCAATGTGGACGGTTGTACTCTATTGAGTGCTCTTGAAAGTCTAACTTGCTAGTTGAGCCTTCGTGCCACGTTTCGGAAGGTAAAGACGCGAATAGACTATGTTATGTCTCAAATTTCACAAAAACGTGAAAAGCTCCTCTATGGAGAGAGTTGAGCAATTCCAAAGAATCAATGTGGACCGTTGTAATCTATTGAGTGCTCTTAAAAGTCTAACTTGCTAGTTGAGCCTTCGTGCCACGTTTCGTAAGGTAAAAGACGCGAATAGACCAAGTTATGTCTCAAATTGCACAAAAACATGAAAAGCTCCTCTATGGAGAGAGTTGAGCAATTCCAAAGCATCAATGTGGACCGTTGTACTCTATTGAGTGCTCTTAGAAGTCTAACTTGCTAGCTGAGCCTTCGTGCCATGTTTCGTAAGGTAAAGACGCGAATAGACCAAGTTATATCTCAAATTGCACAAAAACGTGAAAAGCTCCTCCATGGAGAGAGTTGAGCAATTCCAAAGCATCAATGTGGACCGTTGTACTCTATTGAGTGCTCTTGAAAGTGTAACTTGCAAGTTGAGCCTTCGTGCCACGTTTCGTAAGGTAAAGACGCGAATAGACCAAGTTATGTCTCAAATTTCACAAAAACGTGAAAAGTTCCTCTATGGAGAGAGTTGAGCAATTCCAAAGCATCAATGTGGACCGTTGTACTCTATTGAGTGCTCTTAAAGGTATAACTTGCTAGTTGAGCCTTCGTGCCACGTTTCGGAAGGTAAAGACGCGAATAGACCAAGTTATGTCTCAAATTTCACAAAAACGTGAAAAGCTCCTCTATGGAGAGAGTTGAGCAATTCCAAAGCATCAATGTGGACCTTTGTACTCTATTGAGTGCTCTTAAAAGTCTAACTTGCTAGTTGAGCCTTCGTGCCACGTTTCATAGGGTAAAGACGCGAATAGACCAAGTTATGTCTCAAATTGCACAAAAACGTGAAAAGCTCCTCTCTAGAGAGAGTTGAGCAATTCCAAAGCATCAATGTGGACAGTTGTACTCTATTGAGTGCTCTTAAAAGTGTAACTTGCTAGCTGAGCCTTCGTGCCACGTTTCGTAAGGTAAAGACGCGAATAGACCAAGTTATGTCTCAAATTGCACAAGAACGTGAAAAGCAACACTATGGAGGGAGTTGAGCAATTCCAAAGCATCAATGTGGACCGTTGTACTCTATTGAGTGCTCTTAAAAGTCTAACTTGCTAGCTGAGCCTTCGTGCCATGTTTCGTAAGGTAAAGACGCGAATAGACCAAGTTATGTCTCAAATTGCACAAAAACGTGAAAAGCTCCTCCATGGAGAGAGTTGAGCAATTCCAAAGCATCAATGTGGACCGTTGTACTCTATTGAGTGCTCTTGAAAGTGTAACTTGCAAGTTGAGCCTTCGTGCCACGTTTCGTAAGGTAAAGGCGCGAATAGACCAAGTTATGTCTCAAATTTCACAAAAACGTGAAAAGCTCCTCTATGGAGAGAGTTGAGCAATTCCAAAGCATCAATGTGGACTGTTGTACTCTATTGAGTGCTCTTAAAAGTCTAACTTGCTAGCTGAGCCCTCGTGCCATGTTTCGTAAGGTAAAGACGCGAATAGACCAAGTTATGTCTCAAATTGCACAAAAACCTGAAAAGCTCCTCTATGGAGAGAGTTGAGCAATTCCAAAGCATCAATGTGGACCGTTGTACTCTATTGAGTGCTCTTGAAAGTGTAACTTGCTAGTTGAGCATTCGTGCCACGTTTCGTAAGGTAAAGACGCGAATAGACCAAGTTATGTCTCAAATTGCACAAAAACGTGAAAAGGTCCTCTATGGAGAGAGTTGAGCAATTCCAAAGCATCAATGTGGACGGTTGTACTCTATTGAGTGCTCTTGAAATTCTAACTTGCTAGTTGAGCTTTCGTGCCACGTTTCGGAAGGTAAAGACGCGAATAGACCATGTTATGTCTCAAATTTCACAAAAACGTGAAAAGCTCCTCTATGGAGAGAGTTGAGCAACTCCAAAGCATCAATGTGGACCGTTGTACTCTATTGAGTGCTCTTAAAAGTCTAACTTGCTAGTTGAGCCTTCGTGCCACGTTTCGTAAGGTAAAAGACGCGAATAGACCAAGTTATGTCTCAAATTGCACAAAAACATGAAAAGCTCCACTATGGAGAGAGTTGAGCAATTCCAAAGCATCAATGTGGACCGTTGTACTCTATTGAGTGCTCTTAAAAGTCTAACTTGCTAGTTGAGCCTTCGTGCCACGTTTCGTAAGGTAAAAGACGCGAATAGACCAAGTTATGTCTCAAATTGCACAAAAACATGAAAAGCTCCACTATGGAGAGAGTTGAGCAATTCCAAAGCATCAATGTGGACCGTTGTACTCTATTGAGTGCTCTTAAAAGTCTAACTTGCTAGCTGAGCCTTCGTGCCACGTTTCGTAAGGTAAAGACGCGAATAGACCAAGTTATGTCTCAAATTGCACAAAAACGTGAAAAGGTCCTCTATGGAGAGAGTTGTGCAATTCCAAAGCATAAATGTGGACGGTTGTACTCTATTGAGTGCTCTTGAAAGTCTAACTTGCTAGTTGAGCTTTCGTGCCACGTTTCGGAAGGTAAAGACGCGAATAGACCATGTTATGTCTCAAATTTCACAAAAACGTGAAAAGCTCCTCTATGGAGAGAGTTGAGCAATTCCAAAGCATCAATGTGGACCGTTGTACTCTATTGAGTGCTCTTAAAAGTCTAACTTGCTAGCTGAGCCTTCGTGCCACGTTTCGTAAGGTAAAGACGCGAATAGACCAAGTTATGTCTCAAATTGCATCAAAACGTGAAAAGCACCTCTATGGAGAGAGTTGAGCAATTCCAAAGCATCAATGTGGACCGTTGTACTCTATTGAGTGCTCTCAAAGGTCTAACTCGCTAGTTGAGCCTTCGTGCCACGTTTCGTAAGGTAAAGACGCGAATAGACTAAGTTGTGTCTCAAATTGCACAAAAACGTGAAAAGCTCCTCTATGGAGAGAGTTGAGCAATTCCAAAGCATCAATGTGGACCGTTGTACTCTATTGAGTGCTCTTGAAAGTGTAACTTGCTAGTTGAGCCTTCGTGCCACGTTTCGTAATGTAAAGACGCGAATAGACCAAGTTATGTCTCAAATTGCACAAAAACGTGAAAAGGTCCTCTATGGAGAGAGTTGAGTAATTCCAAAGCATCAATGTGGACGGTTGTACTCTATTGAGTGCTCTTGAAAGTCTAACTTGCTAGTTGAGCTTTCGTGCCACGTTTCGGAAGGTAAAGACGCGAATAGACCATGTTATGTCTCAAATTTCACAAAAACGTGAAAAGCTCCTCTATGGAGAGAGTTGAGCAACTCCAAAGCATCAATGTGGACCGTTGTACTCTATTGAGTGCTCTTAAAAGTCTAACTTGCTAGTTGAGCCTTCGTGCCACGTTTCGTAAGGTAAAAGACGCGAATAGACCAAGTTATGTCTCAAATTGCACAAAAACATGAAAAGCTCCACTATGGAGAGAGTTGAGCAATTCCAAAGCGTCAATGTGGACCGTTGTACTCTATTGAGTACTCTTAAAAGTCTAACTTGCTAGCTGAGCCTTCGTGCCACGTTTCGTAAGGTAAAGACGCGAATAGACCAAGTTATGTCTCAAATTGCACAAAAACGTGAAAAGCACCTCTATGGAGAGAGTTGAGCAATTCCAAAGGATCAATATGGACCGTTGTACTCTATTGACTGCTCTTAAAGGTATAAGTTGCTAGTTGAACCTTCGTGCCACGTTTCGTAAGGTAAAGACGCGAATAGACCAAGTTATGTCTCAAATTGCACAAAAACGTGAAAAGGTCCTCTATGGAGAGAGTTGTGCAATTCCAAAGCATAAATGTGGACGGTTGTACTCTATTGAGTGCTCTTGAAAGTCTAACTTGCTAGTTGAGCTTTCGTGCCACGTTTCGGAAGGTAAAGACGCGAATAGACCAAGTTATGTCTCAAATTGCACAAAAACGTGAAAAGCTCCTCTATGGAGAGAGTTGAGCAATTCCAAAGCATCAATGTGGACGGTTGTACTCAATTGAGTGCTCTTGAAAGTCTAACTTGCTAGTTGAGATTTCGTGCCACGTTTCGGAAGGTAAAGACGCGAATAGACCATGTTATGTCTCAAATTTCACAAAAACGTGAAAAGCTCCTCTATGGAGAGAGTTGAGCAATTCCAAAGCATCAATGTGGACCGTTGTACTCTATTGAGTGCTCTTAAAAGTCTAACTTGCTAGTTGAGCCTTCGTGCCACGTTTCGTAAGGTAAAGACGCGAATAGACCAAGTTATGTCTCAAATTGCACAAAAACATGAAAAGCTCCTCTATGGAGAGAGTTGAGCAATTCCAAAGCATCAATGTGGACCGTTGTACTCTATTGAGTGCTCTTAAAAGTCTAACTTGCAAGCTGAGCCTTCGTGCCATGTTTCGTAAGGTAAAGACGCGAATAGACCAAGTTATGTCTCAAATTGCACAAAAACGTGAAAAGCTCCTCTATGGAGAGAGTTGAGCAATTCCAAAGCATCAATGTGGACCGTTGTACTCTATTGACTGCTCTTAAAGGTATAACTTGCTAGTTGAGCCTTCGTGCCACGTTTCGTAAGGTAAAGACGCGAATAGACCAAGTTATGTCTCAAATTGCACAAAACCGTGAAAAGGTCCTCTATGGAGAGAGTTGTGCAATTCCAAAGCATCAATGTGGACGGTTGTACTCTATTGAGTGCTCTTGAAAGTCTAACTTGCTAGTTGAGCTTTCGTGCCACGTTTCGGAAGGTAAAGACGCGAATAGACCACGTTATGTCTCAAATTGCACAAAAACGTGAAAAGCTCCTCTATGGAGAGAGTTGAGCAATTCCAAAGCATCAATGTGGACGGTTGTACTCAATTGAGTGCTCTTGAAAGTCTAACTTGCTAGTTGAGCTTTCGTGCCACGTTTCGGAAGGTAAAGACGCGAATAGACCAAGTTATGTCTCAAATTTCACAAAAACGTGAAAAGCTCCTCTATGGAGAGAGTTGAGCAACTCCAAAGCATCAATGTGGACCGTTGTACTCTATTGAGTGCTCTTAAAAGTCTAACTTGCTAGTTGAGCCTTCGTGCCACGTTTCGTAAGGTAAAAGACGCGAATAGACCAAGTTATGTCTCAAATTGCACAAAAACATGAAAAGCTCCACTATGGAGAGAGTTGAGCAATTCCAAAGCATCAATGTGGACCGTTGTACTCTATTGAGTACTCTTAAAAGTCTAACTTGCTAGCTGAGCCTTCGTGCCACGTTTCGTAAGGTAAAGACGCGAATAGACCAAGTTATGTCTCAAATTGCACAAAAACGTGAAAAGCACCTCTATGGAGAGAGTTGAGCAATTCCAAAGGATCAATGTGGACCGTTGTACTCTATTGACTGCTCTTAAAGGTATAAGTTGCTAGTTGAACCTTCGTGCCACGTTTCGTAAGGTAAAGACGCGAATAGACCAAGTTATGTCTCAAATTGCACAAAAACGTGAAAAGGTCCTCTATGGAGAGAGTTGTGCAATTCCAAAGCATAAATGTGGACGGTTGTACTCTATTGAGTGCTCTTGAAAGTCTAACTTGCTAGTTGAGCTTTCGTGCCACGTTTCGGAAGGTAAAGACGCGAATAGACCAAGTTATGTCTCAAATTGCACAAAAACGTGAAAAGCTCCTCTATGGAGAGAGTTGAGCAATTCCAAAGCATCAATGTGGACGGTTGTACTCAATTGAGTGCTCTTGAAAGTCTAACTTGCTAGTTGAGCTTTCGTGCCACGTTTCGAAAGGTAAAGACGCGAATAGACCATGTTATGTCTCAAATTTCACAGAAACGTGAAAAGCACCTCTATGGAGAGAGTTGAGCAATTCCAAAGCATCAATGTGGACCGTTGTACTCTATTGAGTGCTCTTAAATGTCTAACTTGCTATTTGAGCATTCGTGCCACATTTCGTAAGGTAAAGACGCGAATAGACCAAGTTATGTCTCAAATTGCACAAAAACGTGAAAAGCTCCTCTATGGAGAGAGTTGAGCAATTCCAAAGCATCAATGTGGACGGTTGTACTCAATTGAGTGCTCTTGAAAGTCTAACTTGCTAGTTGAGCTTTCGTGCCACGTTTCGGAAGGTAAAGACGCGAATAGACCATGTTATGTCTCAAATTTCACAAAAACGTGAAAAGCTCCTCTATGGAGAGAGTTGAGCAATTCCAAAGCATCAATGTGGACCGTTGTACTCTATTGAGTGCTCTTAAAAGTCTAACTTGCTAGTTGAGCCTTCGTGCCACGTTTCGTAAGGTAAAAGACGCGAATAGACCAAGTTATGTGTCAAATTGCACAAAAACATGAAAAGCTCCTCTATGGAGAGAGTTGAGCAATTCCAAAGCATCAATGTGGACCGTTGTACTCTATTGAGTGCTCTTAAAAGTCTAACTTGCAAGCTGAGCCTTCGTGCCATGTTTCGTAAGGTAAAGACGCGAATAGACCAAGTTATGTCTCAAATTGCACAAAAACGTGAAAAGCTCCTCGATGGAGAGAGTTGAGCAATTCGAAAGCATCAATGTGGACCGTTGTACTCTATTGACTGCTCTTAAAGGTATAACTTGCTAGTTGAGCCTTCGTGCCACGTTTCGTAAGGTAAAGACGCGAATAGACCAAGTTATGTCTCAAATTGCACAAAAACGTGAAAAGGTCCTCTATGGAGAGAGTTGTGCAATTCCAAAGCATCAATGTGGACGGTTGTACTCTATTGAGTGCTCTTGAAAGTCTAACTTGCTAGTTGAGCTTTCGTGCCACGTTTCGGAAGGTAAAGACGCGAATAGACCATGTTATGTCTCAAATTTCACAAAAACGTGAAAAGCTCCTCTATGGAGAGAGTTGAGCAATTCCAAAGCATCAATGTGGACCTTTGTACTCTATTGAGTGCTCTTAAAAGTCTAACTTGCTAGCTGAGCCTTCGTGCCACGTTTCGTAAGGTAAAGACGCGAATAGACCAAGTTATGTCTCAAATTGCATAAAAACGTGAAAAGCACCTCTATGGAGAGAGTTGAGCAATTCCAAAGCATCAATGTGGACCGTTGTACTCTATTGAGTGCTCTTATAGGTCTAACTTGCTAGTTGAGCCTTCGTGCCACATTTCGTAAGGTAAAGACGCGAATAGACCAAGTTATGTCTCAAATTGCACAAAAACGTGAAAAGCTCCTCTATGGAGAGAGTTGAGCAATTCCAAAGCATCAATGTGGACGGTTGTACTCTATTGAGTGCTCTTGAAAGTCTGACTTGTTTGTTGAGCTTTCGTGCCACGTTTCGGAAGGTAAAGACGCAAATAGACCATGTTATGTCTCAAATTTCACAAAAACGTGAAAAGCTCCTCTATGGAGAGAGTTGAGCAATTCCAAAGCATCAATGTGGACCGTTGTACTCTATTGAGTGCTCTTAAAGGTCTAACTTGCTAGTTGAGCCTTCGTGCCACATTTCGTAAGGTAAAGACGCGAATAGACCAAGTTATGTCTCAAATTGCACAAAAACGTGAAAAGCTCCTCTATGGAGAGAGTTGAGCAATTCCAAAGCATCAATGTGGACGGTTGTACTCAATTGAGTGCTCTTGAAAGTCTAACTTGCTAGTTGAGCTTTCGTGCCACGTTTCGGAAGGTATAGACGCGAATAGACCATGTTATGTCTCAAATTTCACAAAAACGTGAAAAGCTCCTCTATGGAGAGAGTTGAGCAATTCCAAAGCATCAATGTGGACCGTTGTACTCTATTGAGTGCTCTTGAAAGTCTAACTTGCTAGTTGAGCCTTCGTGCCACGTTTCGTAAGGTAAAGACGCGAATAGACCAAGTTATGTCTCAAATTGCACAAAAACATGAAAAGCTCCTCTATGGAGAGAGTTGAGCAATTCCAAAGCATCAATGTGGACCGTTGTACTCTATTGAGTGCTCTTGAAAGTCTAACTTGCAAGCTGAGCCTTCGTGCCATGTTTCGTAAGGTAAAGACGCGAATAGACCAAGTTATGTCTCAAATTGCACAAAAACGTGAAAAGCTCCTCGATGGAGAGAGTTGAGCAATTCCAAAGCATCAATGTGGACCGTTGTACTCTATTGACTGCTCTTAAAGGTATAACTTGCTAGTTGAGCCTTCGTGCCACGTTTCGTAAGGTAAAGACGCGAATAGACCAAGTTATGTCTCAAATTGCACAAAAACGTGAAAAGGTCCTCTATGGAGAGAGTTGTGCAATTCCAAAGCATCAATGTGGACGGTTGTACTCTATTGAGTGCTCTTGAAAGTCTAACTTGCTAGTTGAGCTTTCGTGCCACGTTTCGGAAGGTAAAGACGCGAATAGACCATGTTATGTCTCAAATTGCATAAAAACGTGAAAAGCACCTCTATGGAGAGAGTTGAGCAATTCCAAAGCATCAATGTGGACCGTTGTACTCTATTGAGTGCTCTTAAAAGTCTAACTTGCTAGCTGAGCCTTCGTGCCACGTTTCGTAAGGTAAAGACGCGAATAGACCAAGTTATGTCTCAAATTGCATAAAAACGTTAAAAGCACCTCTATGGAGAGAGTTGAGCAATTCCAAAGCATCAATGTGGACCGTTGTACTCTATTGAGTGCTCTTAAAGGTCTAACTTTTTAGTTGAGCCTTCGTGCCACATTTCGTAAGGTAAAGACGCGAATAGACCAAGTTATGTCTCAAATTGCACAAAAACGTGAAAAGCTCCTCTATGGAGAGAGTTGAGCAATTCCAAAGCATCAATGTGGACGGTTCTACTCTATTGAGTGCTCTTGAAAGTCTGACTTGCTTGTTGAGCTTTCGTGCCACGTTTCGGAAGGTAAAGACGCAAATAGACCATGTTATGTCTCAAATTTCACAAAAACGTGAAAAGCTCCTCTATGGAGAGAGTTGAGCAATTCCAAAGCATCAATGTGGACCGTTGTACTCTATTGAGTGCTCTTAAAAGTCTAACTTGCTAGTTGAGCCTTCGTGCCACGTTTCGTAAGGTAGAAGACGCGAATAGACCAAGTTATGTCTCAAATTGCACAAAAACATGAAAAGCTCCACTATGGAGAGAGTTGAGCAATTCCAAAGCATCAATGTGGACCGTTGTACTCTATTGAGTGCTCTTAAAAGTCTAACTTGCTAGCTGAACCTTCGTGCCACGTTTCGTGAGGTAAAGACGCGAATAGACCAAGTTATGTCTCAAATTGCACAAAAACGTGAAAAGCACCTCTATGGAGAGGGTTGAGCAATTCCAAAGCATCAATGTGGACCGTTGTACTCTATTGACTGCTCTTAAAGGTATAACTTGCTAGTTGAGCCTTCGTGCCACGTTTCGTAAGGTAAAGACGCGAATAGACCAAGTTATGTCTCAAATTGCACAAAAACGTGAAAAGGTCCTCTATGGAGAGAGTTGAGCAATTCCAAAGCATCAATGTGGACGGTTGTACTCTATTGAGTGCTCTTGAAAGTCTAACTTGCTAGTTGAGCTTTCGTGCCACGTTTCGGAAGGTAAAGACGCGAATAGACCATGTTATGTCTCAAATTTCTCAAAAACGTGGAAAGCTCCTCTATGGAGAGAGTTGAGCAATTCCAAAGCATCAATGTGGACTTTTGTACTCTATTGAGTGCTCTTAAAAGTCTAACTTGCTAGTTGAGCCTTCGTGCCACGTTTCGTAGGGTAATGACGCGAATAGACCAAGTTATGTCTCAAATTGCACAAAAACGTGAAAAGCTCCTCTATGGAGAGAGTTGAGCAATTCCAAAGCGTCAATGTGGACCGTTGTACTCTATTGAGTGCTCTTAAAAGTCTAACTTGCTAGCTGAGCCTTCGTGCCACGTTTCGGAAGGTAAAGACGCGAATAGACCATGTTATGTCTCAAATTTCACAAAAACGTGAAAAGCTCCTCTATGGAGAGAGTTGAGCAATTCCAAAGCATCAATGTGGACCGTTGTACTCTATTGAGTGCTCTTAAATGTCTAACTTGCTAGTTGAGCCTTCGTGCCACGTTTCGTAAGGTAAAAGACGCGAATAGACCAAGTTATGTCTCAAATTGCACAAAAACATGAAAAGCTCCTCTATGGAGAGAGTTGAGCAATTCCAAAGCATCAATGTGGACCGTTGTACTCTATTGAGTGCTCTTAAAAGTCTAACTTGCAAGCTGAGCCTTCGTGTCATGTTTCGTAAGGTAAAGACGCGAATAGACCAAGTTATGTCTCAAATTGCACAAAAACGTGAAAAGCTCCTCGATGGAGAGAGTTGAGCAATTCCAAAGCATCAATGTGGACCGTTGTACTCTATTGACTGCTCTTAAAGGTATAACTTGCTAGTTGAGCCTTCGTGCCACGTTTCGTAAGGTAAAGACGCGAATAGACCAAGTTATGTCTCAAATTGCACAAAAACGTGAAAAGCTCCTCTATGGAGAGAGTTGTGCAATTCCAAAGCATCAATGTGGACCGTTGTACTCTATTGAGTGCTCTTGAAAGTCTAACTTGCTAGTTGAGCTTTCGTGCCACGTTTCGGAAGGTAAAGATGCGAATAGACCATGTTATGTCTCAAATTTCACAAAAACGTGAAAAGCTCATCTACGGAGAGAGTTGAGCAATTCCGAAGCATCAATGTGGACCTTTGTACTCTATTGAGTGCTCTTAAAAGTCTAACTTGCTAGTTGAGCCTTCGTGCCACGTTTCGTAGGGTAAAGACGCGAATAGACCAAGTTATGTCTCAAATTGCACAAAAACGTGAAAAGCTCCTCCATGGAGAGAGTTGAGCAATTCCAAAGCATCAATGTGGACCGTTGTACTCTATTGAGTGCTCTTAAAAGTCTAACTTGCCAGCTGAGCCTTCGTGCCACGTTTCGTAAGGTAAAGACGCGAATAGACCAAGTTATGTCTCAAATTACATAAAAACGTGAAAAGCACCTCTATGGAGAGAGTTGAGCAATTCCAAAGCATCAATGTGGACCGTTGTACTCTATTGAGTGCTCTTAAAGGTCTAACTTGCTAGTTGAGCCTTCGTGCCACATTTCGTAAGGTAAAGACGCGAATAGACCAAGTTATGTCTCAAATTGTACAAAAACGTGAAAAGCTCCTCTATGGAGAGAGTTGAGCAATTCCAAAGCATCAATGTGGACGGTTGTACTCTATTGAGTGCTCTTGAAAGTCTGACTTGCTAGTTGAGCTTTCGTGCCACGTTTCGGAAGGTAAAGACGCAAATAGACCATGTTATGTCTCAAATTTCACAAAAACGTGAAAAGCTCCTCTATGGAGAGAGTTGAGCAATTCCAAAGCATCAATGTGGACCGTTGTACTCTATTGAGTGCTCTTAAAAGTCTAACTTGCTAGTTGAGCCTTCGTGCCACGTTTCGTAGGTAGAAGACGCGAATAGACCAAGTTATGTCTCAAATTGCACAAAACGTGAAAAGCTCCTACTATGGAGAGAGTTGAGCAATTCCAAAGCATCAATGTGGACCGTTGTACTCTATTGAGTGCTCTTAAAAGTCTAACTTGCTAGCTGACCATTCGTGCCACGTTTCGTAAGGTAAAGACGCGAATAGACCAAGTTATGTCTCAAATTGCACAAAAACGTGAAAAGCACCTCTATGGAGAGAGTTGAGCAATTCCAAAGCATCAATGTGGACCGTTGTACTCTATTGACTGCTCTTAAAGGTATAACTTGCTAGTTGAGCCTTCGTGCCACGTTTCGTAAGGTAAAGACGCGAATAGACCAAGTTATGTCTCAAATTGCACAAACACGTGAAAAGCTCCTCTATGGAGAGAGTTGAGCAATTCCAAAGCATCAATGTGGACGGTTGTACTCTATTGAGTGCTCTTGAAAGTCTGACTTGCTAGTTGAGCTTTTGTGCCACGTTTCGGAAGGTAAAGACGCAAATAGACCATGTTATGTCTCAAATTTCACAAAAACGTGAAAAGCTCCTCTATGGAGAGAGTTGAGCAATTCCAAAGCATCAATGTGGACCGTTGTACTCTATTGAGTGCTCTTAAAAGTCTAACTTGCTAGTTGAGCCTTCGTGCCACGTTTCGTAAGGTAGAAGACGCGAATAGACCAAGTTATGTCTCAAATTGCACAAAAACATGCAAAACTCCACTATGGAGAGAGTTGAGCAATTCCAAAGCATCAATGTGGACCGTTGTACTCTATTGAGTGCTCTTAAAAGTCTAACTTGCTAGCTGAACCTTCGTGCCACGTTTCGTAAGGTAAAGACGCGAATAGACCAAGTTATGTCTCAAATTGCACAAAAACGTGAAAAGCACCTCTATGGAGAGAGTTGAGCAATTCCAAAGCATCAATGTGGACCGTTGTACTCTATTGACTGCTCTTAAAGGTATAACTTGCTAGTTGAGCCTTCGTGCCACGTTTCGTAAGGTAAAGACGCGAATAGACCAAGTTATGTCTCAAATTGCACAAAAACGTGAAAAGGTCCTCTATGGAGAGAGTTGAGCAATTCCAAAGCATCAATGTGGACGGTTGTACTCTATTGAGTGCTCTTGAAAGTGTAACTTGCTAGTTGAGCTTTCGTGCCACGTTTCGGAAGGTAAAGA
Source organism: Tripterygium wilfordii (assembly GCF_013401445.1). NCBI lineage: Eukaryota > Viridiplantae > Streptophyta > Magnoliopsida > Celastrales > Celastraceae > Tripterygium > Tripterygium wilfordii. The sequence continues at coordinate 10,346 of NW_024056284.1, read as the reverse complement.
CGCGAATAGACCATGTTATGTCTCAAATTTCACAAAAACGTGGAAAAGCTCCCTCTATGGAGAGAGTTGAGCAATTCCAAAGCATCAATGTGGACCGTTGTACTCTATTGAGTGCTCTTAAAAGGTATAACTTGCTAGTTGAGCCTTCGTGCCACGTTTCGTAGGGTAAATGACGCGAATAGACCAAGTTATGTCTCAAATTGCACTAAAAACGTGAAAAGCTCCCTCTATGGAGAGAGTTGAGCAATTCCAAAGCATCAATGTGGACCGGTTGTACTCTATTGAGTGCTCTTAAAGTCTAACTTGCTAGCTGAGCCTTCGTGCCACGTTTCGTAAGGTAAAAGACGCGAATAGACCAAGTTATGTCTCAAATTGCACAAAAACGTGAAAAAGCACCTCTATGGAGAGAGTTGAGCAATTCCAAAGCATCAATGTGGACCGTTGTACTCTATTGAGTGCTCTTAAAAGGTCTAACTTGCTAGTTGAGCCCTTCGTGCCACATTTCGTAAGGTAAAGACGCGAATAGACCAAGTTATGTCTCAAATTGCACAAAAACGTGAAAGCTCCTCTATGGAGAGAGTTGAGCAATTCCAAAGCATCAATGTGGACGGTTGTACTCTATTGAGTGCTCTTGAAAGTCTAACTTGCTAGTTGAGCTTTCGTGCCACGTTTCGGTAAGGTAAAGACGCGAATAGACCATGTTATGTCCCAAATTTCACAAAAACGTGAAAAGCTCCTCTATGGAGAGAGTTGAGCAATTCCAAAGCATCAATGTGGACCGTTTGTACTCCATTGAGTGCTCTTAAATGTCTAACTTGCTAGTTGAGCCTTCGTGCCACGTTTCGTAAGGTAAAGACGCGAATAGACCCAAGTTATGTCTCAAATTGCACAAAAACAGTGAAAAGCTCCTCTATGGAGAGAGTTGAGCAATTCCAAAGCATCAATGTGGGACCGTTGTACTCTATTGAGTGCTCTTAAAAGTCTAACTTGCAAGCTGAGCCTTCGTGCCACTGTTTCGTAAGGTAAAGACGCGAATAGACCAGGTTATGTCTCAAATTGCACAAAAAACGTGAAAAGCTCCTCTATGGAGAGAGTTGAGCAATTCCAAAGCATCAATGTGGACCGTTGTACTCTATTGAGTGCTCTTAAAGGTCTAACTTGCTAGTTGAGCCCTTCGTGCCACGTTTCGTAAGGTAAAGACCGCGAATAGACCAAGTTATGTCTCAAATTGCACAAAAACGTGAAAAGCGTCCTCTATGGAGAGAGTTGAGCAATTCCAAAGCATCAATGTGGACCGGTTGTACTCTATTGAGTGCTCTTGAAAGTCTAACTTGCTAGTTGAGCTTTCGTGCCACGTTTCGGAAGGTAAAGACGCGAATAGACCAATGTTATGTCTCAAATTTCACAAAACGTGAAAAGCTCACTCTATGGAGAGAGTTGAGCAATTCCAAAGCATCAATGTGGACCGTTGTACTCTATTGAGTGCTCTTAAAAGTCTAACTTGCTAGTTGAGCCTTCGTGCCACGTTTCGTAAGGTAAAGACGCGAATAGACCAAGTTATGTCTCAATTGCACAAAAACGTGAAAAGCTCCTCTATGGAGAGAGTTGAGCAATTCCAAAGCATCAATGTGGACCGTTGTACTCTATTGAGTGCTCTTAAAGTCTAACTTGCTAAGCTGAGCCTTCGTGCCACGTTTCGTAAGGTAAAGACGCGAATAGACCAAGTTATGTCTCAAATTGCATAAAAACGTGAAAAGCTCCTCTATGGAGAGAGTTGAGCAATTCCAAAGCATCAATGTGGACCGGTTGTACTCTATTGAGTGCTCTTAAAAGGTCTAACTTGCTAGTTGAGCCTTCGTGCCACGTTTCGTAAGGTAAAGACGCGAATAGACCAAGTTATGTCTCAAATTGCACAAAAACGTGAAAGCTCCTCTATGGAGAGAGTTGAGCAATTCCAAAGCATCAATGTGGACGTTGTACTCTATTGAGTGCTTCTTGAAAGTCTAACTTGCTAGTTGAGCCTTTCGTGCCACGTTTCGTAAGGTAAAGACGCGAATAGACCAAGTTATGTCTCAAATTTCACAAAAACGTGAAAAGCTCCTCTATGGAGAGAGTTGAGCAATTCAAAGCATCAATGTGGACCGTTGTACTCTAGTGAGTGCTCTTAAAGTCTAACTTGCTAGTTGAGCCTTCGTGCCACGTTTCGTAAGGTAAAGACGCGAATAGACCAAGTTATGTCTCAAATTGCACAAAAAAGGTGAAAAGCTCCTCTATGGAGAGAGTTGAGCAATTCCAAAGCATCAATGTGGACCGTTGTACTGTAGTGAGTGCTCTTAAAGTCTAACTTGCTAGTTGAGCCTTCGTGCCACGTTTCGTAAGGTAAAGACGCGAATAGACCAAGTTATGTCTCAAATTGCACAAAAACGTGAAAAGCACCTCTATGGAGAGAGTTGAGCAATTCCAAAGCATCAATGTGGACCGTTGTACTCTATTGAGTGCTCTTAAAGGTCTAACTTGCTAGTTGAGCCTTCGTGCCACGTTTCGTAAGGTAAAGACGCGAATAGACCAAGTTATGTCTCAAATTGCACAAAACGTGAAAAGCTCCTCTATGGAGAGAGTTGAGCAATTCCAAAGCATCAATGTGGACCGGTTGTACTCTATTGAGTGCTCTTGAAAGTCTAACTTGCTAGTTGAGCCTTCGTGCCACGTTTCGTAAGGTAAAGACGCGAATAGACCATAGTTATGTCTCAAATTTCACAAAAACGTGAAAAGCTCCTCTATGGAGAGAGTTGAGCAATTCCAAAGCATCAATGTGGACCGTTGTACTCTATTGAGTGCTCTTAAAGTCTAACTTGCTAGTTGAGCCTTCGTGCCACGTTTCGTAAGGTAAAGACGCGAATAGACCAAGTTATGTCTCAAATTGCACAAAAACGTGAAAAGCACATCTATGGAGAGAGTTGAGCAATTCCAAAGCATCAATGTGGACCGTTGTACTCTATTGAGTGCTCTTAAAAGTCTAACTTGCTAGCTGAGCCTTCGTGCCACGTTTCGTAAGGTAAAGACGCGAATAGACCAAGTTATGTCTCAAATTGCACAAAAACGTGAAAAGCTCCTCTATGGAGAGAGTTGAGCAATTCCAAAGCATCAATGTGGACCGTTGTACTCTATTGAGTGCTCTTAAAGGTCTAACTTGCTAGTTGAGCCTTCGTGCCACGTTTCGTAAGGTAAAGACGCGAATAGACCAAGTTATGTCTCAAATTGCACAAAAACGTGAAAAGCTCCTCTATGGAGAGAGTTGAGCAATTCCAAAGCATCAATGTGGACGGTTGTACTCTATTGAGTGCTCTTGAAAGTCTAACTTGCTAGTTGAGCTTTCGTGCCACGTTTCGGAAGGTAAAGACGCGAATAGACCATGTTATGTCTCAAATTTCACAAAAACGTGAAAAGCTCCTCTATGGAGAGAGTTGAGCAATTCCAAAGCATCAATGTGGACCGTTGTACTCTATTGAGTGCTCTTAAATGTCTAACTTGCTAGTTGAGCCTTCGTGCCACGTTTCGTAAGGTAAAGACGCGAATAGACCAAGTTATGTCTCAAATTGCACAAAAACGTGAAAAGCTCCTCTATGGAGAGAGTTGAGCAATTCCAAAGCATCAATGTGGACCGGTTGTACTCTATTGAGTGCTCTTGAAAGTCTAACTTGCTAGCTGAGCCTTCGTGCCACGTTCGTAAGGTAAAGACGCGAATAGACCAAGTTATGTCTCAAATTTCACAAAACGTGAAAAGCTCCCTCTATGGAGAGAGTTGAGCAATTCCAAAGCATCAATGTGGGACCGTGTACTCTATTGAGTGCTCTTAAAGGTCTAACTTGCTAGTTGAGCCTTCGTGCCACGTTTCGTAAGGTAAGACGCGAACTAGACCAAGTTATGTCTCAAATTGCACAAAAACGTGAAAAGCTCCTCTATGGAGAGAGTTGAGCAATTCCAAAGCATCAATGTGGACCGGTTGTACTCTATTGAGTGCTCTTGAAAGTCTAACTTGCTAGCTTGAGCCTTTCGTGCCACGTTTCGGAAGGTAAAGACGCGAATAGACCAATGTTATGTCTCAATTTCACAAAAACGTGAAAAGCTCCTCTATGGAGAGAGTTGAGCAATTCCAAAGCATCAATGTGGACCGTTGTACTCTATTGAGTGCTCTTAAAGGTCTAACTTGCTAGTTGAGCCTTCGTGCCACGTTTCGTAAGGTAAAGACGCGAATAGACCAAGTTATGTCTCAAATTGCACAAAAACGTGAAAAGCTCCTCTATGGAGAGAGTTGAGCAATTCCAAAGCATCAATGTGGACGGTTGTACTCTATTGAGTGCTCTTGAAAGTCTAACTGCTAGTTGAGCCTTCGTGCCACGTTTCGGAAGGTAAAGACGCGAATAGACCAATGTTATGTCTCAAATTTCACAAAAACGTGAAAGCTCCTCTATGGAGAGAGTTGAGCAATTCCAAAGCATCAATGTGGACCGTTTGTACTCTATTGAGTGCTCTTAAAAGTCTAACTTGCTAGTTGAGCCTTCGTGCCACGTTTCAGTAGGGTAAAGCCGCGAATAGACCAAGTTATGTCTCAAATTGCACAAAACGTGAAAGCTCCTCTATGGAGAGAGTTGAGCAATTCCAAAGCATCAATGTGGACCGTTGTACTCTATTGAGTGCTCTTAAAGTCTAACTTGCTAGTTGAGCCTTCGTGCCACGTTTCGTAAGGTAAAGACGCGAATAGACCAAGTTATGTCTCAAATTGCACAAAAACGTGAAAAGCTCCTCTATGGAGAGAGTTGAGCAATTCCAAAGCATCAATGTGGACCGTTGTACTCTATTGAGTGCTCTTAAAGTCTAACTTGCTAGTTGAGCCTTCGTGCCACGTTTCGTAAGGTAAAGACGCGAATAGACCAAGTTATGTCTCAAATTGCACAAAAACGTGAAAAGCTCCTCTATGGAGAGAGTTGAGCAATTCCAAAGCATCAATGTGGACCGTTGTACTCTATTGAGTGCTCTTAAAGTCTAACTTGCTAGTTGAGCCTTCGTGCCACGTTTCGTAAGGTAAAGACGCGAATAGACCAAGTTATGTCTCAAATTGCACAAAAACGTGAAAAGCTCCTCTATGGAGAGAGTTGAGCAATTCCAAAGCATCAATGTGGACCGTTGTACTCTATTGAGTGCTCTTAAATCTAACTTGCTAGTTGAGCCTTCGTGCCACGTTTCGTAAGGTAAAGACGCGAATAGACCAAGTTATGTCTCAAATTGCACAAAAACGTGAAAAGCTCCTCTATGGAGAGAGTTGAGCAATTCCAAAGCATCAATGTGGACCGTTGTACTCTATTGAGTGCTCTTAAAAGTCTAACTTGCTAGTTGAGCCTTCGTGCCACGTTTCGTAAGGTAAAGACGCGAATAGACCAAGTTATGTCTCAAATTGCACAAAAACGTGAAAAGCTCCTCTATGGAGAGAGTTGAGCAATTCCAAAGCATCAATGTGGACCGTTGTACTCTATTGAGTGCTCTTAAAGTCTAACTTGCTAGTTGAGCCTTCGTGCCACGTTTCGTAAGGTAAAGACGCGAATAGACCAAGTTATGTCTCAAATTGCACAAAAACGTGAAAAGCTCCTCTATGGAGAGAGTTGAGCAATTCCAAAGCATCAATGTGGACCGTTGTACTCTATTGAGTGCTCTTAAAAGTCTAACTTGCTAGTTGAGCCTTCGTGCCACGTTTCGTAAGGTAAAGACGCGAATAGACCAAGTTATGTCTCAAATTGCACAAAAACGTGAAAAGCTCCTCTATGGAGAGAGTTGAGCAATTCCAAAGCATCAATGTGGACCGTTGTACTCTATTGAGTGCTCTTAAAAGTCTAACTTGCTAGTTGAGCCTTCGTGCCACGTTTCGTAAGGTAAAGACGCGAATAGACCAAGTTATGTCTCAAATTGCACAAAAACGTGAAAAGCTCCTCTATGGAGAGAGTTGAGCAATTCCAAAGCATCAATGTGGACCGTTGTACTCTATTGAGTGCTCTTAAAAGTCTAACTTGCTAGTTGAGCCTTCGTGCCACGTTTCGTAAGGTAAAGACGCGAATAGACCAAGTTATGTCTCAAATTGCACAAAAACGTGAAAAGCTCCTCTATGGAGAGAGTTGAGCAATTCCAAAGCATCAATGTGGACCGTTGTACTCTATTGAGTGCTCTTAAAGTCTAACTTGCTAGTTGAGCCTTCGTGCCACGTTTCGTAAGGTAAAGACGCGAATAGACCAAGTTATGTCTCAAATTGCACAAAAACGTGAAAAGCTCCTCTATGGAGAGAGTTGAGCAATTCCAAAGCATCAATGTGGACCGTTGTACTCTATTGAGTGCTCTTAAAGTCTAACTTGCTAGTTGAGCCTTCGTGCCACGTTTCGTAAGGTAAAGACGCGAATAGACCAAGTTATGTCTCAAATTGCACAAAAACGTGAAAAGCTCCTCTATGGAGAGAGTTGAGCAATTCCAAAGCATCAATGTGGACCGTTGTACTCTATTGAGTGCTCTTAAAGTCTAACTTGCTAGTTGAGCCTTCGTGCCACGTTTCGTAAGGTAAAGACGCGAATAGACCAAGTTATGTCTCAAATTGCACAAAAACGTGAAAAGCTCCTCTATGGAGAGAGTTGAGCAATTCCAAAGCATCAATGTGGACCGTTGTACTCTATTGAGTGCTCTTAAAGTCTAACTTGCTAGTTGAGCCTTCGTGCCACGTTTCGTAAGGTAAAGACGCGAATAGACCAAGTTATGTCTCAAATTGCACAAAAACGTGAAAAGCTCCTCTATGGAGAGAGTTGAGCAATTCCAAAGCATCAATGTGGACCGTTGTACTCTATTGAGTGCTCTTAAAGTCTAACTTGCTAGTTGAGCCTTCGTGCCACGTTTCGTAAGGTAAAGACGCGAATAGACCAAGTTATGTCTCAAATTGCACAAAAACGTGAAAAGCTCCTCTATGGAGAGAGTTGAGCAATTCCAAAGCATCAATGTGGACCGTTGTACTCTATTGAGTGCTCTTAAAGTCTAACTTGCTAGTTGAGCCTTCGTGCCACGTTTCGTAAGGTAAAGACGCGAATAGACCAAGTTATGTCTCAAATTGCACAAAAACGTGAAAAGCTCCTCTATGGAGAGAGTTGAGCAATTCCAAAGCATCAATGTGGACCGTTGTACTCTATTGAGTGCTCTTAAAGTCTAACTTGCTAGTTGAGCCTTCGTGCCACGTTTCGTAAGGTAAAGACGCGAATAGACCAAGTTATGTCTCAAATTGCACAAAAACGTGAAAAGCTCCTCTATGGAGAGAGTTGAGCAATTCCAAAGCATCAATGTGGACCGTTGTACTCTATTGAGTGCTCTTAAAAGTCTAACTTGCTAGTTGAGCCTTCGTGCCACGTTTCGTAAGGTAAAGACGCGAATAGACCAAGTTATGTCTCAAATTGCACAAAAACGTGAAAAGCTCCTCTATGGAGAGAGTTGAGCAATTCCAAAGCATCAATGTGGACCGTTGTACTCTATTGAGTGCTCTTAAAGTCTAACTTGCTAGTTGAGCCTTCGTGCCACGTTTCGTAAGGTAAAGACGCGAATAGACCAAGTTATGTCTCAAATTGCACAAAAACGTGAAAAGCTCCTCTATGGAGAGAGTTGAGCAATTCCAAAGCATCAATGTGGACCGTTGTACTCTATTGTGCTCTTAAAAGTCTAACTTGCTAGCTGAGCCTTCGTGCCACGTTTCGTAAGGTAAAGACGCGAATAGACCAAGTTATGTCTCAAATTGCACAAAAAGTGAAAAGCTCCTCTATGGAGAGAGTTGAGCAATTCCAAAGCATCAATGTGGACCGTTGTACTCTATTGAGTGCTCTTAAAAGTCTAACTTCCTAGTTGAGCCTTCGTGCCACGTTTCGTAAGGTAAAGACGCGAATAGACCAAGTTATGTCTCAAATTGCACAAAAACGTGAAAAGCTCCTCTATGGAGAGAGTTGAGCAATTCCAAAGCATCAATGTGGACCGTTGTACTCTATTGAGTGCTCTTAAAAGTCTAACTTGCTAGTTGAGCCTTCGTGCCACGTTTCGTAAGGTAAAGACGCGAATAGACCAAGTTATGTCTCAAATTGCACAAAAACGTGAAAAGCTCCTCTATGGAGAGAGTTGAGCAATTCCAAAGCATCAATGTGGACCGTTTGTACTCTATTGAGCTCTTAAAAGTCTAACTTGCTAGTTGAGCCTTCGTGCCACGTTTCGTAAGGTAAAGACGCGAATAGACCAAGTTATGTCTCAAATTGCACAAAAACGTGAAAAGCTCCTCTATGGAGAGAGTTGAGCAATTCCAAAGCATCAATGTGGACCGTTGTACTCTATTGTGCTCTTAAAAGTCTAACTTGCTAGTTGAGCCTTCGTGCCACGTTTCGTAAGGTAAAGACGCGAATAGACCAAGTTATGTCTCAAATTGCACAAAAACGTGAAAAGCTCCTCTATGGAGAGAGTTGAGCAATTCCAAAGCATCAATGTGGACCGTTGTACTCTATTGAGTGCTCTTAAAAGTCTAACTTGCTAGTTGAGCCTTCGTGCCACGTTTCGTAAGGTAAGACGCGAATAGACCAAGTTATGTCTCAAATTGCACAAAAACGTGAAAAGCTCCTCTATGGAGAGAGTTGAGCAATTCCAAAGCATCAATGTGGACCGTTTGTACTCTATTGAGTGCTCTTAAAAGTCTAACTTGCTAGTTGAGCCTTCGTGCCACGTTTCGTAAGGTAAAGACGCGAATAGACCAAGTTATGTCTCAAATTGCACAAAAACGTGAAAAGCTCCTCTATGGAGAGAGTTGAGCAATTCCAAAGCATCAATATGGACCGTTGTACTCTATTGAGTGCTCTTGAAAGTGTAACTTGCTAGTTGAGCCTTCGTGCCACGTTTCGTAAGGTAAAGACGCGAATAGACCAAGTTATGTCTCAACTTGCACAAAAACGTGAAAAGCTCCTCTTTGGAGAGAGTTGAGCAATTCCAAAGCATCAATGTGGACCGTTGTACTCTAGTGAGTGCTCTTGAAAGTCTAACTTGCTAGTTGAGCCTTCGTGCCACGTTTCGTAAGGTAAAGAGACGAATAGACCAAGTTATGTCTCAAATTGCACAAAAAAGGTGAAAAGCTCCTCTATGGAGAGAGTTGAGCAATTCCAAAGCATCAATGTGGACCGTTGTACTCAATTGAGTGCTCTTAAAAGTCTAACTTGCTAGTTGAGCCTTCGTGCCACGTTTCGTAAGGTAAAGACGCGAATAGACCAAGTTATGTCTCAAATTGCACAAAAACGTGAAAAGCTCCTCTATGGAGAGAGTTGAGCAATTCCAAAGCATCAATGTGGACCGTTGTATCTATTGAGTGCTCTTAAAGTCTAACTTGCTAGTTGAGCCTTCGTGCCACGTTTCGTAAGGTAAAGACGCGAATAGACCAAGTTATGTCTCAAATTGCACAAAAACGTGAAAAGCTCCTCTATGGAGAGAGTTGAGCAATTCCAAAGCATCAATGTGGACCGTTGTACTCTATTGAGTGCTCTTAAAAGTCTAACTTGCTAGTTGAGCCTTCGTGCCACGTTTCGTAAGGTAAAGACGCGAATAGACCAAGTTATGTCTCAAATTGCACAAAAACGTGAAAAGCTCCTCTATGGAGAGAGTTGAGCAATTCCAAAGCATCAATGTGGACCGTTTACTCTATTGAGTGCTCTTAAAGTCTAACTTGCTAGTTGAGCCTTCGTGCCACGTTTCGTAAGGTAAAGACGAATAGACCAAGTTATGTCTCAAATTGCACAAAACGTGAAAATCCTCTATGGAGAGAGTTGAGCAATTCCAAAGCATCAATGTGGACCGTTGTACTCTATTGAGTGCTCTTAAAGTCTAACTTGCTAGTTGAGCCTTCGTGCCACGTTTCGTAAGGTAAAGACGCGAATAGACCAAGTTATGTCTCAAATTGCACAAAAACGTGAAAAGCTCCTCTATGGAGAGAGTTGAGCAATTCCAAAGCATCAATGTGGACCGTTGTACTCTATTGTGCTCTTAAAAGTCTAACTTGCTAGTTGAGCCTTCGTGCCACGTTTCGTAAGGTAAAGACGGCGAATAGACCAAGTTATGTCTCAAATTGCACAAAATGAAAAGCTCCTCTATGGAGAGAGTTGAGCAATTCCAAAGCATCAATGTGGACCGTTGTACTCTATTGAGTGCTCTTAAAAGTCTAACTTGCTAGTTGAGAGTGCCTTCGTGCCACGTTTCGTAAGGTAAAGACGCGAATAGACCAAGTTATGTCATTGCACAAACCGTGAAAGCCT